>NW_027522927.1:0-69516 GCF_052094955.1 Ictidomys tridecemlineatus
CTTCATTGGGTCAAGTTTCAAAGAGCTAGCACAAACCGTGTTTGATTTAGAGTTCCAAATACATGTATTCGTATAGGAGAAAACAGAGTGAAACCTCAAAATGAAAACGGTTACTGCAAACGAGAGGTTTAACCTAGAAGAACGAAATTTAGTGAGCCAAGTGGATCAGTGTACTGATCATTCCCTGAAAGTATCATCAAGATTGGGTGAAAAAGTGTTTACTGAGATTTCAGGCAACTCCTAGTTTTTTGGAAGCTTGGCAACTTTTTTCCATGAAAGTGATTCTCACCAGTCTCAGCTTCGGGCCACATCCACAGCAAACAAACCATAGAGATAGAACTTGAAACTGCTTTATTGGGTCATTTCAAAGAGCTAGCACAAACCGTGTTTGATTTAAAGTTCCAAATACATGTATCCGTATAGGAGAAAACAGAGTGAAACCTCCAAATGAAAATTGTTACTGCAAACGAACGGTTTAACCTAGAAGAATGAAATTTGGTGAGCCAAGTGGGATTGGTGTACTGATCATTCCCTGAAAGTATCATCAAGATTGGGTGAAAAAGTGTTTGCTGAGATTTCAGGCAACTCGTAGTTTTTTGGAAGCTTGGAAACCCCTTTCCATGAAAGTGATTCTCGGGAGTCTCTGCTTAGGGCTACATCAACAGCAAACAAACCATAGAGATAGAACTTGAAACTTCTTTATTGGGTCAAGTTTCAAAGAGCTAGCACAAACCGTGTTTGATTTAGAGTTCCAAAAACATATATCCATATAGGAGAAAACAGAGTGAAACCTCAAAATGAAAACGGTTACTGCAAACGAACGGTTTAACCTAGAAGAACGAAAATTGGTGAGCCAAGTGGGATTGGTCTACTGATCATTCTCTGAAAGTATCATCAAGATTGGGTGAAAAAGTGGTTTCTGAGATTTCTGCCAACTCGTAGTTTTTTGGAAGCTTGGCAACCCCTTTCCATGAAAGTGATTCTCGCAAGTCTCTGCTTAGGGCTACATCAACAGCAAAAAATCCGTAGAGATAGAACTTGAAACTGCTTTATTGGGTCACGTTTCAAAGAGCTAGCACAAACCGTGTTTGATTTAGAGTTCCAAATACATGTATCCGTATAGGAGAGAACAGAGTGAAACCTCAAAATAAAAATGGTTACTGCAAACGAACGGTTTAACCTAGAAGAACGAAATTTGTTGAGCCAAGTGGGATTGGTGTACTGATCTTTCCCTGAAAGTATCATCAAGATTGGGTGAAAAAGTGTTTGCTGAAATTTCAGGCAACTCCTAGTTTTTTGGAAGCTTGGCAACTTTTTTCTATGAAAGTGATTCTTGCCAGTCTCTGCTTCGGGATACATCCACAGCAAACAAACCATAGAGATAGAACTTGAAACTGCTTTATTGGGTCAAGTTTCAAAGAGCTAGCACAAACCGTGTTTGATTTAGAGTTCCAAATACATGTATCCGTATAAGAGAAAACACAGTGAAACCTCAAAATAAAAATTGTTACTGCAAACGAACGGTTTAACCTAGAAGAACGAAATTTGGTGAGCCAAGTGGGATTGGTGTACTGATCATTCCCTGAAAGTATCATCAAGATTGGGTGAAAAAGTGTTTGCTGAGATTTCAGGCAACTCGTAGTTTTTTGGATACTTGGAAACCCCTTTCCATGAAAGTGATTCTAGCCAGTCTCTGCTTCGGGCTACATCAACAGCAAACAAACCATAGAGATAGAACTTGAAACTGCTTTATTGGGTCAAGTTTCAAAGAGATAGCACAAACCGTGTTTGATTTAGAGTTTCAAATACATGTATTCGTATAGTAGAAAACAGAGTTGAACCTCCAAATGAAAACGGTTACTGCAAACGAACGTTTTAACGTAGAAGAAAGAAATTTGGTGAGCCAAGTGGGATTGGTGTACTGATCATTCCCTGAAAGTATCATCAAGATTGGGTGACAAAGTGGTTGCTAAAATTTCTGGCAACTCGTAGTTTTTTGGAAGCTTGGCAACCCCTTTCCATGAAAGTGATTCTCGCCAGTCTCTGCTTAGGGATACATCAACAGCAAACAAACCGTAGAGATAGAAGTTGAAACTGCTTTATTGGGTCAAGTTTCAAAGAGCTAGCACAAACCGTGTTTGATTTAGAGTTCCAAATACATGTATTCGTATAGGAGAAAACAGAGTGAAACCTCAAAATGAAAACGGTTACTGCAAACGAACGGTTTAACCTAGAAGAACGAAATTTGGTGAGCCAAGTGGGATTGGTGTACTGATCATTCCCTGAAAGTATCATCAACATTGGGTGAAAAAGTGTTTGCTGAGATTTCAGGCAACTCGTAGTTTTTTGGAAGCTTGGCAACCCCTTTCCATGAAAGTGATTCTCCCAGTCTCTGCTTAGGGCTTCATCAACAGCAAACAAACCATAGCGAGAGAAGTTGAAACTCCTTTATTGGGTCAAGTTTCAAAGAGCTAGCACACACCGTTTTTGACTTAGAGTTTCAAATACATGTATCCGTATAGGAGAAAACAGAGTGAAACCTCAAAATGAAAACGGTTACTGCAAACGAACTGTTTAACCTAGAAGAACGAAATTTGGTGAGCCAAGTGGGATTGGTGTACTGATCATTCTCTCAAAGTATCATCAAGATTGGGTGAAAAAGTGTTTGCTGAGATTTCAGGGAACTCGTAGTTTTTTAAAAGCTTGGCAACGCCTTTCAATGAAAGTGATTCTCGCAAGTATCTGCTTAAGGCTACATCAACAGCAAACAAAACATTGAGATAGAACGTGAAACTGCTTTATTGGGTCAAGTTTCAAAGAGCTAGCACAAACCGAGTTTGATTTGGAGTTCCAAATACATGTATTTGTATAGTAGAAAACAGAGTGAAACCTCAAAATGAAAACGGTTTCTGCAAACGAACGGTTTAACCTAGAACAACTAAATTTGGTGAGCCAAGTGGGACTGGTGTACTGATCATTCCCTGAAAGTATCATCAAGATTGGGTGAATAAGTGTTTGCTGAGATTTCAGGCAACTCGTAGTTTTTTGGAAGCTTGGGAACCCCTTTCCATGAAAGTGATTCTCGCCTGTCTCTGCTTAGGGCTAAATCAACAGCAAACAAACCATAGAGATAGAACTTCAAACTGCTTTATTGGGTCAAGTTTCAAAGAGCTAGCACAAACCGTGTTTGATTGAGAGTTCCAAATACATGTATCCTTATAGGAGAAACCAGAGTAAAACCTCAAAATGAAAACGGTTACAGCAAACGAACGGTTTAACCTAGAACAACTAAATTTGGTGAGCCAAGTGGGACTAGTGTACTGATCATTCCCTGAAAGTATCATCAAGATTGGGTGAAAAAGTGTTTGCTGAGATTTCAGGCAACTCGTAGTTTTTTTAAAGCTTGGAAACCCCTTTCCATGAAAGTGATTCTCGCCAGTCTCTGCTTAGGGCTACATCAACAGCAAACAAACCATAGAGATAGAACTTGAAACTGCTTTATTGGGTCAATTTCAAAGAGCTAGCACAAACCGTGTTTGATTTAGAGTTCCAAATACATGTATCTGTATAGGAGAAAACAGAGTGAAACCTCAAAATGAAAACGGTTACTGCAAACGAACGGTTTAACCTAGAAGAACGAAATTCGGTGAGCCAAGTGGGATTGGTGTACTGATCATTCCCGCAAAGTATCATCAAGATTGGGTGAAAAAGTGTTTGCTGAGATTTCAGGCAACTCCTAGTTTTTTGGAAGCTTGGCAACCCCTTTCCATTAAAGTGATTCTCGCCAGTCTCTGCTTAGAGCTACATCAACAGCAAACAAACCATAGAGACAGACCTTAAAACTGCTTTAATGGGTGAATTTCAAAGAGCTAGCACAAACCGTGTTTGATTTAGTGTTCCAAATACATGTATCCGTATAGGAGAAAACACAGTGAAATCTCAAACTGAAAACGGTTACTGCATACGAACGGTTTAACCTAGAAGAACGAAATTTGGTGAGCCAAGTGGGATTGGTGTACTGATCATTCCCTGAAAGTATCATCAAGATTGGGTGAAAAAGTGTTTGCTGAGATTTCAGGAAACTCCTAGTTTTTTGGAAGCTTGGCAACTTTTTTCCATGAATGTGATTCTCGCTAGTCTCTGCTTTGGGCCACATCCACAGCAAACAAACCATAGAGATAGAACTTGAAACTGTTTTTTTGGGTCAAGTTTCAAAGAGCTAGCACAAACCGTGTTTGATTTAAAGTTCCAAAATACATGTATCCATATAGGAGAAAACAGAGTGAAACCTCCAAATGAAAATTGTTACTAAAAACGAACGGTTTAACCTAGAAGAATGAAATTTGGTGAGCAAAGTGGGATTGGTGTACTGATCATTCCCTGAAAGTATCATCAAGATTGGGTGAAAAAGTGTTTGCTGAGATTTCAGGCAACTCGTAGTTTTTTGGAAGCTTGGAAACCCCTTTCCATGAAAGTGATTCTCGCCAGTCTCTGCTTAGGGCTACATCAACAGCAAACAAACCATAGAGATAGAACTTGAAACTGCTTTATTGGGTCAAGTTTCAAAGAGCTAGCACAATCCGTGTTTGATTTAGAGTTCCAAATACATGTATCCGTATAAGAGAATACAGAGTGAACCTAAAAATTAAAACGGGTACTGCAAACGAACGGTTTAACGTAGACGAAAGTAATTTGGTGAGCCAAGTGGGATTGGTGTACTGATCATTCCCTGAAAGTATCATCAAGATTGGGTGAAAAAGTGTTTGCTGAGATTTCAGGCAACTAGTAGTTTTTTGGAAGCTTGGCAACCCCTTTCCATGAAAGTGATTCTCGCCAGTCTCTGCTTAGGGCTACATCAACAGCAAACAAACAATAGAGACAGAAGTTGAAACTGCTTTATTGGGTCAACATTCAAAGAGCTAGCACACACCATTTTTGACTTAGAGTTCCAAATACATGTATCTGTATAGGAGAAAAAAGAGTGAAACCTCAAAATGAAAATGGTTACTGCAAACGATTGGTTTAACCTAAAAGAACGGAATTTGGTGAGCCAAGTGGGATTGGTGTACTGATCATTCCCTGAAAGTATCATCAAGATTGGGTGAAAAAGTGTTTGCTGAGATTTCAGGCAACTCGTAGTTTTTTGGAAGCTTGGCAACCCCTTTGCATGAAAGTGATTCTCGCCAGTCTCTGCTTAGGGCTACATCAACAGCAAACAAACAATAGAGATAGAACTTGAAATTGCTTTATTGGGTCAAGTTTAAAAGAGCTAGCACAAACCGTGTTTCATTGAGAGTTCCAAATACATGTATTTATATAGGAGAAAACAGAGAGAAACCTCCAAATGAAAACGGTTACTGCAAACGAACGGTTTAACCTAGAAGGACGAAATTTGGTGAGCCAAGTGGGATTGGTGTACTGATCATTCCCTGAAAGTATCATCAAGATTGGGTGAAAAAGTGTTTGCTGAGATTTCAGGCAACTCGTAGTTTTTTTGAAGCTTGGCAACCCCTTTCCATGAAAGTGATGCTCGCCAGTCTCTGCTTAGGGCTACATCAACAGCAAACAAACCATAGAGATAGAACATGAAACTGCTTTATTGGTCAAGTTTCAAAGAGCTAGCACAAACCGTGTTTGATTTAGAGTTCCAAATACATGTACCAGTATAGGAGAAAACAGAGTGAAACATGAAAATAAAAACGGTTACTACAAACGAACGGTTTAACCTAGAAGAACGAAATTTGGTGAGCCAAGTGGGACTGGTGTACTGATCATTCCCTGAAAGTATCATCAAGATTGGGTGAAAAAGTGTTTGCTGAGATTTCAGGCAACTCGTAGTTTTTTGGAAGCTTTGAAACCCCTTTCCATGAAAGTGATTCTCGCAAGTATCTGCTAAAGGCTACATCAACAGCAAACAAACAATTGAGATAGAACTTGAAACTGCTTTATTGGGTCAAGTTTCAAAGAGCTAGCACAATCCGTGTTTGATTTAGAGTTCCAAATACATGTATCCGTATAGGAGAAAACAGAGTGAACCTAAAAATTAAAACGGGTACTGCAAACGAACGGTTTAACGTAGGAGAAAGTAATTTGGTGAGCCAAGTGGGATTGGTGTACTGATCATTCCCTGAAAGTATCATCAAGATTGGGTGAAAAAGTGTTTGCTGAGATTTCAGGCAACTAGTAGTTTTTTGGAAGCTTGGCAACCCCTTTCCATGAAAGTGATTCTCGCCAGTCTCTGCTTAGGGCTACATCAACAGCAAACAAACCATAGAGACAGAACTTGAAACTGCACGATTGGGTCAAGTTTCAAAGAGCTAGCACAAACCGTGTTTGATTTAGAGTTCCAAATCCATGTATCTGTATAGGAGAAAACAGAGTGAAACCTCAAAATGAAAACGGTTACTGCAAACTAACGGTTTTACCTAGAAGAACGAAATTTGGTGAGCCAAGTGGGATTGGTGTACTGATCATTCCCTGAAAGTATCACCAAGATTGGGTGAAAAAGTGTTTGCTGAGATTTCAGGTAACTCGTAGTTTTTTGGAAGCTTGGCAAACCCTTTCCATGAAAGTGATTCTCGCCTGTCTCTGCTTAGGGCTCCATCAACAGAAAACAAACCATAGAGACAGAACTTGAAAATGCTTTATTGGGTCAAGTTTCAAAGAGCTAGCACAAACCGTGTTTGATTTAGAATTCCAAATAAATGTATCCGTATAGAAGAAAACAGAGTGAAACCTCAAAATGAAAACGGTTACTGCAAACGAACGGTTTTACCTAGAAGAACGAAATTTGGTGAGCCAAGTGGGATTGGTGTACTGATCATTCCCTGAAAGTATCACCAAGATTGGGTGAAAAAGTGTTTGCTGAGGTTTCAGGCAACTAGTAGTTTTTTGGAAGCTTGGCAAACCCTTTCCATGAAAGTGATTCTCGCCTGTCTCTGCTTAGGGCTCCATCAACAGAAAACAAACCATAGAGACAGAACTTGAAACTGCTTTATTGGTTCAAGAGTCAAAGAGCTAGCACAAACCGTGTTTGATTTAGAGTTCCAAATACATGTATCCGTATAGGAGAAAACAGAGTGAAACCTCAAAATGAAAACGGTTACTGCAAACGATCGGTTCAACCTAGAAGAACGAAATTTGGTGAGCCAAGTGGGATTGGTGTACTGATCATTCCCTGAATGTATCAGGACGATTGGGTGAAAAAGTGTTTGCTGAGATTTCAGGCAACTCGTAGTTTTTTAGAAGCTTGGCAACCCCTTTCCATGAAAGTGATTCTCGCCAGTCTCTGCTTAGGGCTTCATCAAGAGCAAACAAACCATAGAGATAGAACTTGAAACTGCTTTATTGGGTCAAGTTTCAAAGAGCTAGCACAAACCGTGTTTGATTTAGAGTTCCAAATACATGTATCCGTCTAGGAGAAAACAGAGTGAAACCTCAAAATGAAAACGGTTACTGCAAACGAACGGTTCAACCTAGAAGAACGAAATTTGGTGAGCCAAGTGAGATTGGTGTACTGATCATTCCCTGAAAGTATCATCAAGATTGGGTGAAAAAGTGTTTGTTGAGATTTCAGGCAACTCGTAGTTTTTTGGAAGCTTGGCAACCCCTTTCCATGAAAGTGATTCTCGCCAGTCTCTGCTTAGGGCTACATCAACAGCAAACAAACCATAGAGAGAGAACTTGAAATTGCTTTATTGGGTCAAGTTTCAAAGAGGTAGCAAAAACCGTGTTTGATTTAGAGTTCCAAATACATGTATCCATATAGGAGAAAAGAGAGTGAAACCTCAAAATGAAAACGGTTACTGCAAACGAACGGTTTAACCTAGAAAATGGAAATTTGGTGAGCCTAGTGAAATTACTGTACTTATCATTCCCTGAAAGTATCATCAAGATTGGGTGAAAAAGTGTTTGCTGAGATTTCAGGCAACTCGTAGTTTTTTGGAAGTTTGGCAACCCCTTTCCATGAAAGTGATTCTCGCCAGTCTCTGCTTAGGGCTACGTCAACAGCAAACAAACCATAGGGACAGATCTTGAAACTGCTTTATTGGGTCAAGTTTCAAAGAGCTAGCACAAACCGTGTTTGATTTAGATTTCCAAATACATGTATCCGTCTAGGAGAAAACAGAGTGAAACCTCAAAATGAAAACGGTTACTGCAAATGAACGGTTCAACCTAGAAGAACGAAATTTGGTGAGCCAAGTGGGATTGGTGTACTGATCATTCCCTGAAAGTATCATCAAGATTGGGTGAAAAAGTGTTTGCTGAGATTTCAGGCAACTCGTAGTTTTTTGGAAGCTTGGCAACCCCTTTGCATGAAAGTGATTCTCGCCAGTCTCTGCTTAGGGCTACATCAACAGCAAACAAACAATAGAGATAGAACTTGAAACTGCTTTATTGGGTCAAGTTTAAAAGAGCTAGCACAAACCGTGTTTCATTGAGAGTTCCAAATACATGTATTTATATAGGAGAAAACAGAGAGAAACCTCCAAATGAAAACGGTTACTGCAAACGAACGGTTTAACCTAGAAGGACGAAATTTGGTGAGCCAAGTGGGATTGGTGTACTGATCATTCCCTGAAAGTATCATCAAGATTGGGTGAAAAAGTGTTTGCTGAGATTTCAGGCAACTCGTAGTTTTTTTGAAGCTTGGCATCCCCTTTCCATGAAAGTGATGCTCGCCAGTCTCTGCTTAGGGCTACATCAACAGCAAACAAACCATAGAGATAGAACATGAAACTGCTTTATTGGTCAAGTTTCAAAGAGCTAGCACAAACCGTGTTTGATTTAGAGTTCCAAATACATGTACCAGTATAGGAGAAAACAGAGTGAAACATGAAAATAAAAACGGTTACTACAAACGAACGGTTTAACCTAGAAGAACGAAATTTGGTGAGCCAAGTGGGATTGGTGTACTGATCATTCCCTGAAAGTATCATCAAGATTGGGTGAAAAAGTGTTTGCTGAGATTTCAGGCAACTCGTAGTTTTTTGGAAGCTTTGAAACCCCTTTCCATGAAAGTGATTCTCGCAAGTATCTGCTAAAGGCTACATCAACAGCAAACAAACAATTGAGATAGAACTTGAAACTGCTTTATTGGGTCAAGTTTCAAAGAGCTAGCACAATCCGTGTTTGATTTAGAGTTCCAAATACATGTATCCGTATAGGAGAAAACAGAGTGAACCTAAAAATTAAAACGGGTACTGCAAACGAACGGTTTAACGTAGGAGAAAGTAATTTGGTGAGCCAAGTGGGATTGGTGTACTGATCATTCCCTGAAAGTATCATCAAGATTGGGTGAAAAAGTGTTTGCTGAGATTTCAGGCAACTAGTAGTTTTTTGGAAGCTTGGCAACCCCTTTCCATGAAAGTGATTCTCGCCAGTCTCTGCTTAGGGCTACATCAACAGCAAACAAACCATAGAGACAGAACTTGAAACTGCACGATTGGGTCAAGTTTCAAAGAGCTAGCACAAACCGTGTTTGATTTAGAGTTCCAAATCCATGTATCTGTATAGGAGAAAACAGAGTGAAACCTCAAAATGAAAACGGTTACTGCAAACGAACGGTTTTACCTAGAAGAACGAAATTTGGTGAGCCAAGTGGGATTGGTGTACTGATCATTCCCTGAAAGTATCACCAAGATTGGGTGAAAAAGTGTTTGCTGAGATTTCAGTTAACTCGTAGTTTTTTGGAAGCTTGGCAAACCCTTTCCATGAAAGTGATTCTCGCCTGTCTCTGCTTAGGGCTCCATCAACAGAAAACAAACCATAGAGACAGAACTTGAAAATGCTTTATTGGGTCAAGTTTCAAAGAGCTAGCACAAACCGTGTTTGATTTAGAATTCCAAATAAATGTATCCGTATAGAAGAAAACAGAGTGAAACCTCAAAATGAAAACGGTTACTGCAAACGAACGGTTTTACCTAGAAGAACGAAATTTGGTGAGCCAAGTGGGATTGGTGTACTGATCATTCCCTGAAAGTATCACCAAGATTGGGTGAAAAAGTGTTTGCTGAGATTTCAGGCAACTAGTAGTTTTTTGGAAGCTTGGCAAAACCTTTCCATGAAAGTGATTCTCGCCTGTCTCTGCTTAGGGCTCCATCAACAGAAAACAAACCATAGAGACAGAACTTGAAAATGCTTTATTGGGTCAAGTTTCAAAGAGCTAGCACAAACCGTGTTTGATTTAGAATTCCAAATAAATGTATCCGTATAGAAGAAAACAGAGTGAAACCTCAAAATGAAAACGGTTACTGCAAACGAACGGTTTAACCTAGAAGAACGAAATTTGGTGAGCCAAGTGGGATTGGTGTACTGATCATTCCCTGAAAGTATCATCAAGATTGGGTGAAAAAGTGTTTGCTGAGATTTCAGGCAACTCGCAGTTTTTTGGAAGCTTGGCAACCCCTTTCCATGAATGTGATTCTCGCTAGTCTCTGCTTAGGGCTACATCAATAGCAAACAAATCATAGAGATAGAACATGAAACTGCTTTATTGGGTCAAGTGTCAAAGAGCTTGCACAAACCGTGTTTCATTGAGAGTTCCAAATACATGTATCCATATAGGAGAAAACAGAGTGAAACCTCAAAATGAAAACGGTTACTGCAAACAAACGGTTTAACCTAGAAGAACGAAATTTGGTGAGCCAAGTGGGATTGGTGTACTGATCATTCCCTGAAAGTATCATCAAGATTGGGTGAAAAAGTGTTTGCTGAGATTTCAGGCAACTCGTAGTTTTTTGGAAGCTTGGCAACCCCTTTCCATGAAAGTGATTCTCGCCAGTCTCTGCTTTGGGCTACATCAACAGCAAACAAACCATAGAGATAGAACTGAAACTGCTTTATTGGGTCAAGTTTCAAAGAGCTAGCACAAACCGTGTTTGATTTAGAGTTCCAAATACATGTACCCGTATAGGAGAAAACAGAGTGAAACCTGAAAATAAAAACGGTTACTACAAACGAACAGTTTAACCTAGAAGAATGAAATTTGGTGAGCCAAGTGGGATTGGTGTACTGATCATTTCCTGAAAGTATCATCAAGATTGGGTGAAAAAGTGTTTGCTGAGATTTCAGGGAACTCGTAGTATTTTGGAAGCTTGGAAACCCCTTTGCATGAAAGTGATTCTCCCCAGTCTCTGCTTAGGGCTACATAAACAGCAAACAAACCATAGAGACAGAACTTGAAACTGCTTCATTGGGTCAAGTTTCAAAGAGCTAGTACAAACCGTGTTTGATTTAGAGTTCCAAATACATGTATCCGTATAGGAGAAAACAGAGTGAAACCTCAAAATGAAAACGGTTCCTGAAAACGAACGGTTCAACCTAGAAGAACGAAATATGGTGAGCCAAGTGGAATTGGTGTACTGATCATTCCCTGAAAGTATCATCAAGATTGGGTGAAAAAGTGTTTGCTGAGATTTCAGGCAACTCGTAGTTTTTTGGTAGCTTGGCAACCCCTTTCCATGAAAGTGATTCTCGCCAGTCTCTGCTTAGGGCTACCTCAACAGCAAACAAACCATAAAGACAGAACTTGAAACTGCTTTATTGGTCAAGTTTCAAAGAGCTAGCACAAACCGTGTTTGATTTAGAGTTCCAAATACATGTACCAGTATAGGAGAAAACAGAGTGAAACATGAAAATAAAAACGGTTACTACAAACGAACGGTTTAACCTAGAAGAACGAAATTTGGTGAGCCAAGTGGGACTGGTGTACTGATCATTCCCTGAAAGTATCATCAAGATTGGGTGAAAAAGTGTTTGCTGAGATTTCAGGCAACTCGTAGTTTTTTGGAAGCTTTGAAACCCCTTTCCATGAAAGTGATTCTCGCAAGTATCTGCTAAAGGCTACATCAACAGCAAACAAACAATTGAGATAGAACTTGAAACTGCTTTATTGGGTCAAGTTTCAAAGAGCTAGCACAATCCGTGTTTGATTTAGAGTTCCAAATACATGTATCCGTATAGGAGAAAACAGAGTGAACCTAAAAATTAAAACGGGTACTGCAAACGAACGGTTTAACGTAGGAGAAAGTAATTTGGTGAGCCAAGTGGGATTGGTGTACTGATCATTCCCTGAAAGTATCATCAAGATTGGGTGAAAAAGTGTTTGCTGAGATTTCAGGCAACTAGTAGTTTTTTGGAAGCTTGGCAACCCCTTTCCATGAAAGTGATTCTCGCCAGTCTCTGCTTAGGGCTACATCAACAGCAAACAAACCATAGAGACAGAACTTGAAACTTCACGATTGGGTCAAGTTTCAAAGAGCTAGCACAAACCGTGTTTGATTTAGAGTTCCAAATCCATGTATCTGTATAGGAGAAAACAGAGTGAAACCTCAAAATGAAAACGGTTACTGCAAACGAACGGTTTTACCTAGAAGAACGAAATTTGGTGAGCCAAGTGGGATTGGTGTACTGATCATTCCCTGAAAGTATCACCAAGATTGGGTGAAAAAGTGTTTGCTGAGATTTCAGGTAACTCGTAGTTTTTTGGAAGCTTGGCAAACCCTTTCCATGAAAGTGATTCTCGCCTGTCTCTGCTTAGGGCTCCATCAACAGAAAACAAACCATAGAGACAGAACTTGAAAATGCTTTATTGGGTCAAGTTTCAAAGAGCTAGCACAAACCGTGTTTGATTTAGAATTCCAAATAAATGTATCCGTATAGAAGAAAACAGAGTGAAACCTCAAAATGAAAACGGTTACTGCAAACGAACGGTTTTACCTAGAAGAACGAAATTTGGTGAGCCAAGTGGGATTGGTGTACTGATCATTCCCTGAAAGTATCACCAAGATTGGGTGAAAAAGTGTTTGCTGAGATTTCAGGCAACTCGTAGTTTTTTGGTAGCTTGGCAACCCCTTTCCATGAAAGTGATTCTCGCCAGTCTCTGCTTAGGGCTACCTCAACAGCAAACAAACCATAAAGACAGAACTTGAAACTGCTTTATTGGTCAAGTTTCAAAGAGCTAGCACAAACCGTGTTTGATTTAGAGTTCCAAATACATGTACCAGTATAGGAGAAAACAGAGTGAAACATGAAAATAAAAACGGTTACTACAAACGAACGGTTTAACCTAGAAGAACGAAATTTGGTGAGCCAAGTGGGACTGGTGTACTGATCATTCCCTGAAAGTATCATCAAGATTGGGTGAAAAAGTGTTTGCTGAGATTTCAGGCAACTCGTAGTTTTTTGGAAGCTTTGAAACCCCTTTCCATGAAAGTGATTCTCGCAAGTATCTGCTAAAGGCTACATCAACAGCAAACAAACAATTGAGATAGAACTTGAAACTGCTTTATTGGGTCAAGTTTCAAAGAGCTAGCACAATCCGTGTTTGATTTAGAGTTCCAAATACATGTATCCGTATAGGAGAAAACAGAGTGAACCTAAAAATTAAAACGGGTACTGCAAACGAACGGTTTAACGTAGGAGAAAGTAATTTGGTGAGCCAAGTGGGATTGGTGTACTGATCATTCCCTGAAAGTATCATCAAGATTGGGTGAAAAAGTGTTTGCTGAGATTTCAGGCAACTAGTAGTTTTTTGGAAGCTTGGCAACCCCTTTCCATGAAAGTGATTCTCGCCAGTCTCTGCTTAGGGCTACATCAACAGCAAACAAACCATAGAGACAGAACTTGAAACTGCACGATTGGGTCAAGTTTCAAAGAGCTAGCACAAACCGTGTTTGATTTAGAGTTCCAAATCCATGTATCTGTATAGGAGAAAACAGAGTGAAACCTCAAAATGAAAACGGTTACTGCAAACGAACGGTTTTACCTAGAAGAACGAAATTTGGTGAGCCAAGTGGGATTGGTGTACTGATCATTCCCTGAAAGTATCACCAAGATTGGGTGAAAAAGTGTTTGCTGAGATTTCAGGTAACTCGTAGTTTTTTGGAAGCTTGGCAAACCCTTTCCATGAAAGTGATTCTCGCCTGTCTCTGCTTAGGGCTCCATCAACAGAAAACAAACCATAGAGACAGAACTTGAAAATGCTTTATTGGGTCAAGTTTCAAAGAGCTAGCACAAACCGTGTTTGATTTAGAATTCCAAATAAATGTATCCGTATAGAAGAAAACAGAGTGAAACCTCAAAATGAAAACGGTTACTGCAAACGAACGGTTTTACCTAGAAGAACGAAATTTGGTGAGCCAAGTGGAATTGGTGTACTGATCATTCCCTGAAAGTATCACCAAGATTGGGTGAAAAAGTGTTTGCTGAGATTTCAGGCAACTAGTAGTTTTTTGGAAGCTTGGCAAACCCTTTCCATGAAAGTGATTCTCGCCTGTCTCTGCTTAGGGCTCCATCAACAGAAAACAAACCATAGAGACAGAACTTGAAAATGCTTTATTGGGTCAAGTTTCAAAGAGCTAGCACAAACCGTGTTTGATTTAGAATTCCAAATAAATGTATCCGTATAGAAGAAAACAGAGTGAAACCTCAAAATGAAAACGGTTACTGCAAACGATCGGTTTAACCTAGAAGAACGAAATTTGGTGAGCCAAGTGGGATTGGTGTACTGATCATTCCCTGAAAGTATCATCAAGATTTGGTGAAAAAGTGTTTGCTGAGATTTCAGGCAACTCGCAGTTTTTTGGAAGCTTGGCAACCCCTTTCCATGAAAGTGATTCTCGCTAGTCTCTGCTTAGGGCTACATCAATAGCAAACAAATCATAGAGATAGAACATGAAACTGCTTTATTGGGTCAAGTGTCAAAGAGCTTGCACAAACCGTGTTTCATTGAGAGTTCCAAATACATGTATCCATATAGGAGAAAACAGAGTGAAACCTCAAAATGAAAACGGTTACTGCAAACGAACGGTTTAACCTAGAAGAACGAAATTTGGTGAGCCAAGTGGGATTGGTGTACTGATCATTCCCTGAAAGTATCATCAAGATTGGGTGAAAAAGTGTTTGCTGAGATTTCAGGCAACTCGTAGTTTTTTGGAACCTTGGCAACCCCTTTCCATGAAAGTGATTCTCGCCAGTCTCTGCTTTGGGCTACATCAACAGCAAACAAACCATAGAGATAGAACTGAAACAGCTTTATTGGGTCAAGTTTCAAAGAGCTAGCACAAACCGTGTTTGATTTAGAGTTCCAAATACATGTACCCGTATAGGAGAAAACAGAGTGAAACCTGAAAATAAAAACGGTTACTACAAACGAACAGTTTAACCTTGAAGAATGAAATTTGGTGAGCCAAGTGGGATTGGTGTACTGATCTTTTCCTGAAAGTATCATCAAGATTGGGTGAAAAAGTGTTTGCTGAGATTTCAGGGAACTCGTAGTATTTTGGAAGCTTGGAAACCCCTTTGCATGAAAGTGATTCTCCCCAGTCTCTGCTTAGGGCTACATAAACAGCAAACAAACCATAGAGACAGAACTTGAAACTGCTTCATTGGGTCAAGTTTCAAAGAGCTAGTACAAACCGTGTTTGATTTAGAGTTCCAAATACATGTATCCGTATAGGAGAAAACAGAGTGAAACCTCAAAATGAAAACGGTTCCTGAAAACGAACGGTTCAACCTAGAAGAACGAAATATGGTGAGCCAAGTGGAATTGGTGTACTGATCATTCCCTGAAAGTATCATCAAGATTGGGTGAAAAAGTGTTTGCTGAGATTTCAGGCAACTCGTAGTTTTTTGGTAGCTTGGCAACCCCTTTCCATGAAAGTGATTCTCGCCAGTCTCTGCTTAGGGCTACCTCAACAGCAAACAAACCATAAAGACAGAACTTGAAACTGCTTTATTGGGTCAAGTTTCAAAGAGCTAGCACAAACCGTGTTTGATTTCGAGTTCCAAATACATGTATTCGTATATGAGAAAACAGAGTGAAACCTCAAAATGAAAACGGTTACTTGAAACGAACGGTTTAACCTAGAAGAACGAAATTTGGTGAGCCATGTAGGATTGGTGTACTGATCATTCCCTGAAAGTATCATCAAGATTGGGTGAAAAAGTGTTTGCTGAGATTTCAGGCAACTCGTAGTTTTTTGGAAGCTTGGCAACCATTTCCATGAAAGTGATTCTCGCCAGTCGCTACTTAGGGCTCCATCAACAGAAAACAAACCATAGAGACAGAACTTGAAACTGCTTTATTGGTTCAAGTGTCAAAGAGCTAGCACAAACCGTGTTTGATTTAGAGTTCCAAATACATGTATCCGTATAGGAGAAAACAGAGTGAAACCTCAAAATGAAAACGGTTACTCCAAACGATCGGTTTACCTAGAAGAACGAAATTTGGTGAGGCAAGTGGGATTGGTGTACTGATCATTCCCTGAAAGTATCATCAAGATTGGGTGAAAAAGTGTTTGCTGAGATTTCAGGCAACTCGTAGTTTTCTGGAAGCTTTAAACCCCTTTCCATTAAAGTGATTCTCGCCAGTCTCTGCTTAGGGCTACCTCAACAGCAAACAAACCATAGAGACAGAACTTGAAACTGCTTTATTAGGTCAAGTTTCAAATAGCTAGCACAAGCCATGTTTGATTCAGAGTTCCAAATACATGTATCCGTCTAGGAGAAAACAGAGTGAAACCTCAAAATGAAAACGTTTACTGCAAACGAACGGGTTAACCTAGAAGAACGAAATTTGGTGAGCCAAGTGGGATTGGTGTACTGATCATTCCCTGAAAGTATCATCAAGATTGGGTGAAAAAGTGTTTGATGAGATTTCAGGCAACTCATAGTTTTTTTGAAGCTTGGCAACCATTTCCATGAAAGTGATTCTCGCCAGTCGCTGCTTAGGGCTCCATCAACAGAAAACAAACCATAGATACAGAACTTGAAACTGCTTTATTGGTTCAAGTGTCAAAGAGCTAGCACAAACCGTGTTTGATTTAGAGTTCCAAATACATGTATCCGTATAGCAGAAAACAGAGTGAAACCTCAAAATGAAAACGGTTACTGCAAACGATCGTTTCAACCTAGAAGAACGAAATTTGGTGAGCCAAGTGGGATTGGTGTACTGATCATTCCCTGAATGTATCAGACGATTGGGTGAAAAGTGTTTGCTGAGATTTCAGGCAACTCGTAGTTTTTTAGAAGCTTGGCAACCCCTTTCCATGAAAGTGATTCTCGCCAGTCTCTGCTTAGGGCTTCATCAACAGCAAACAAACCATAGAGATAGAACTTGAAACTGCTTTATTGGGTCAAGTTTCAAAGAGCTAGCACAAACCGTGTTTGATTTAGAGTTCCAAATACATGTATCCGTCTAGGAGAAAACAGAGTGAAACCTCAAAATGAAAACGGTTACTGCAAACGAACAGTTCAACCTAGAAGAACGAAATTTGGTGAGCCAAGTGAGATTGGTGTACTGATCATTCCCTGAAAGTATCATCAAGATTGGGTGAAAAAGTGTTTGTTGAGATTTCAGGCAACTCGTAGTTTTTTGGAAGCTTGGCAACCCCTTTCCATGAAAGTGATTCTCCTCAGTTTCTGCTTAGGGCTACAACAACAGCAAACAAACCATATAGAGAGAACTTGAAATTTCTTTATTGGGTCAAGTTTCAAAGAGGTAGCAAAAACCGTGTTTGATTTAGAGTTCCAAATACATGTATCTGTATAGGAGAAAAGAGAGTGAAACCTCAAAATGAAAACGGTTACTGCAAACGAACGGTTTACCCTAGAAAATGGAAATTTGGTGAGCCTAGTGAAATTAGTGTACTTATCATTCCCTGAAAGTATCATCAAGATTGGGTGAAAAAGTGTTTGCTGAGATTTCAGGAAACTCGTAGTTTTTTGGAAGCTTGGAAACCCCTTTCCATGAAAGTGATTCTCGCCAGTCTCTGCTTAGGGCTACATCAACAGCAAACAAACCATAGGGACAGATCTTGAAACTGTTTATTGGGTCAAGTTTCAAAGAGCTAGCACAAACCGTGTTTGATTTAGATTTCCAAATACATGTATCCGTCTAGGAGAAAACAGAGTGAAACCTCAAAATGAAAACGGTTACTGCAAATGAACGGTTCAACCTAGAAGAACGAAATTTGGTGAGCCAAGTGGGATTGGTGTACTGATCATTCCCTGAAAGTATCATCAAGATTGGGTGAAAAAGTGTTTGATGAGATTTCAGGCAACTCATAGTTTTTGGAAGCTTTAAACCCCTTTCCATGAAAGTGATTCTCGCCAGTCTCTGCTTAGGGCTACCTCAACAGCAAACAAACCATAGAAACAGAACTTGAAACTGCTTTATTAGGTCAAGTTTCAAATAGCTAGCACAAACCGTGTTTGATTCAGAGTTCCAAATACATGTATCCGTATAGGAGAAAACAGAGTGAAACCTCAAAATGAAAACGGTTACTGCAAACGAACGGGTTAACCTAGAAGAACGAAATTTGGTGAGCCAAGTGGGATTGGTGTACTGATCATTCCCTGAAAGTATCATCAAGATTGGGTGAAAAAGTGTTTGCTGAGATTTCAGGCAACTCGTAGTTTTTTGGAAGCTTGGCAACCATTTCCATGAAAGTGATTCTCGCCAGTCGCTGCTTAGGGCTCCATCAACAGAAAACAAACCATAGAGACAGAACTTGAAACTGCTTTATTGGTTCAAGTGTCAAAGAGCTAGCACAAACCGTGTTTGATTTAGAGTTCCAAATACATGTATCCGTATAGGAGAAAACAGAGTGAAACCTCAAAATGAAAACGGTTACTGCAAACGATCGGTTTACCTAGAAGAACGAAATTTGGTGAGGCAAGTGGGATTGGTGTACTGATCATTCCCTGAAAGTATCATCAAGATTGGGTGAAAAAGTGTTTGCTGAGATTTCAGGCAACTCGTAGTTTTTTGGAAGCTTTAAACCCCTTTCCATGAAAGTGATTCTCGCCAGTCTCTGCTTAGGGCTACATCAACAGCAAACAAACCATAGAGACAGAACTTGAAACTGCTTTATTAGGTCAAGTTTCAAATAGCTAGCACAAGCCATGTTTGATTCAGAGTTCCAAATACATGTATCCGTCTAGGAGAAAACAGAGTGAAACCTCAAAATGAAAACGGTTACTGCAAACTAACGGGTTAACCTAGAAGAACGAAATTTGGTGAGCCAAGTGGGATTGGTGTACTGATCATTCCCTGAAAGTATCATCAAGATTGGGTGAAAAAGTGTTTGATGAGATTTCAGGCAACTCATAGTTTTTTTGAAGCTTGGCAACCATTTCCATGAAAGTGATTCTCGCCAGTCGCTGCTTAGGGCTCCATCAACAGAAAACAAACCATAGATACAGAACTTGAAACTGCTTTATTGGTTCAAGTGTCAAAGAGCTAGCACAAACCCTGTTTGATTTAGAGTTCCAAATACATGTATCCGTAAAGGAGAAAACAGAGTGAAACCTCAAAATGAAAACGGTTACTGCAAACGATCGGTTTAACCGAGAAGAACGAAATTTGGTGAGCCAAGTGGGATTGGTGTACTGATCATTCCCTGAAAGTATCATCAAGATTGGGTGAAAAAGTGTTTGCTGAGATTTCAGGCAACTCGTAGTTTTTTGGAAGCTTGGCAACCCCTTTCCATGAAAGTGATTCTCGCCAGTCTCTGCTTAGGGCTACATCAACAGCAAACAAACCATAGAGACAGAACTTGAAACTGCTTTATTGGGTCAAGTTTCAAAGAGCTAGCACAAACCGTGTTTGATTTAGAGTTCCTAATACATGTGTCCGTATAGGAGAAAACAGAGTGAAATCTCAAAATGAAAACGGTTACTCCAAATGAACGGTTTAACCTACAAGAACGAAATTTGGTGAGCCAAGTGGGATTGGTGTATTGATCATTCCCTGAAAGTATCATCAAGATTGGGTGAAAACGTGTTTGTTGAGATTTCAGGCAACTCGTAGTTTTTTGGAAGCTTGGCTACCCCTTTCCATGAAAGTTATTTTCGCCAGTCTCTGCTTGGGGCTACATAAACAGCAAACAAACCATAGAGAGAGAACTTGAAATTGCTTTATTGGGTCAAGTTTCAAAGAGGTAGCAAAAACCGTGTTTGATTTAGAGTTCCAAATACATGTATCCGTATAGAAGAAAAGAGAGTGAAAACTCAAAATGAAAACGGTTACTGCAAACGAACGGGTTAACCTAGAGAATGGAAATTTGGTGAGCCTAGTGGGATTAGTGTACTTATCATTCCCTGAAAGTATCTTCAAGATTGGTTGAAAAAGTGTTTGCTGAGATTTCAGGGAACTCGTAGTTTTTTGGAAGCTTGACAACCCCTTTGCATGAAAGTGATTCTCGCCAGTCTCTGCTTAGTGCTACATAAACAGCAAACAAACCATAGAGACAGAACTTGAAACTGCTTCTTTGGGTCTAGTTTCAAAGAGCTAGCACAAACCGTGTTTGGTTTAGAGTTCCAAATACATGTATCCGTATAGGAGAAAACAGAGTGAAACCTCAAAATGAAAACGGTTACTGCAAACGAACGGTTCAACCTAGAAGAACGAAATTGGGTGAGCCAAGTGGGATTGGTGTAGTGATCATTCCTGAAAGTATCATCAAGATTGGGTGAAAAAGTGTTTGCTGAATTTTAAGGCAACTCGTAGTTTTTTGGAAGCTTGGCAACCCCTTTCCATGAAAGCGATTCTCGCCAGTCTCTGCTTAGGGCTACATAAACAGCAAACAAACCATAGAGGCAGAACTTGAAACTGCTTTATTGGGTCAAGTTTCAAATAGCTAGCACAAGCCGTGTTTGATTCAGAGTTCCAAATACATGTATCCGTATAGGAGAAAACAGAGTGAAACCTCAAAATAAAAACGGTTACTGCAAATGATCGGGTTAACCTAGAAGAACGAAATTTGGTGAGCCAAGTGGGATTGGTGTACTGATCATTCCCTGAAAGTATCATCAAGATTGGGTGAAAAAGTGTTTGCTGAGATTTCAGGAAACTCGTAGTTTTTTGGAAGCTTGGCAACCATTTCCATGAAAGTGATTCTCGCCAGTCGCTGCTTAGGGCTCCATCAACAGAAAACAAACCATAGAGACAGAACTTGAAACTGCTTTATTGGGTCAAGTTTCAAAGAGCTAGCACAAACCGTGTTTGATTTAGATTTCCAAATACATGTATCCGTCTAGGAGAAAACAGAGTGAAACCTCAAAATGAAAACGGTTACTGCAAATGAACGGTTCAACCTAGAAGAACGAAATTTGGTGAGCCAAGAGGGATTGGTGTACTGATCATTCCCTGAAAGTATCATCAAGATTGGGTGAAAAAGTGTTTGATGAGATTTCAGGCAACTCGTAGGTTTTTGGAAGCTTTAAACCCCTTTCCATGAAAGTGATTCTCGCCAGTCTCTGCTTAGGGCTACCTCAACAGCAAACAAACCATAGAGACAGAACTTGAAATTGCTTTATTAGGTCAAGTTTCAAATAGCTAGCACAAACCGTGTTTGATTCAGAGTTCCAAATACATGTATCCGTATAGGAGAAAACAGAGTGAAACCTCAAAATGAAAACGGTTACTGCAAAAGAACGGGTTAACCTAGAAGAACGAAATTTGGTGAGCCAAGTGGGATTGGTGTACTGATCATTCCCTGAAAGTATCATCAAGATTGGGTGAAAAAGTGTTTGCTGAGATTTCAGGCAACTCGTAGTTTTTTGGAAGCTTGGCAACCATTTCCATGAAAGTGATTCTCGCCTGTCGCTGCTTAGGGCTCCATCAACAGAAAACAAACCATAGAGACAGAACTTGAAACTGCTTTATTGGTTCAAGTGTCAAGAGCTAGCACAAACCGTGTTTGATTTAGAGTTCCAAATACATGTATCCGTATAGGAGAAAACAGAGTGAAACCTCAAAATGAAAACGGTTACTGCAAACGAACGGTTTAACCTAGAAGAACGAAATTTGGTGAGCCATGTGGGATTGGTGTATTGATCATTCGCTGAAAGTATCATCAAGATTGGGTGAAAAAGTGTTTGCTGAGATTTCAGGAAACTCGTAGTTTTTTGGAAGCTTGGCAACCCCTTTCCATGAAAGTGATTCTCGCCAGTCTCTGCTTAGGGCTACATCAACAGCAAACAAACCATAGGGACAGATCTTGAAACTGCTTTATTGGGTCAAGTTTCAAAGAGCTAGCACAAACCGTGTTTGATTTAGATTTCCAAATACATGTATCCGTCTAGGAGAAAACAGAGTGAAACCTCAAAATGAAAACGGTTACTGCAAATGAACGGTTCAACCTAGAAGAACGAAATTTGGTGAGCCAAGAGGGATTGGTGTACTGATCATTCCCTGAAAGTATCATCAAGATTGGGTGAAAAAGTGTTTGATGAGATTTCAGGCAACTCGTAGTTTTTGGAAGCTTTAAACCCCTTTCCATGAAAGTGATTCTCGCCAGTCTCTGCTTAGGGCTACCTCAACAGCAAACAAACCATAGAGACAGAACTTGAAACTGCTTTATTAGGTCAAGTTTCAAATAGCTAGCACAAACCGTGTTTGATTCAGAGTTCCAAATACATGTATCCGTATAGGAGAAAACAGAGTGAAACCTCAAAATGAAAACGGTTACTGCAAAAGAACGGGTTAACCTAGAAGAACGAAATTTGGTGAGCCAAGTGGGATTGGTCTACTGATCATTCCCTGAAAGTATCATCAAGATTGGGTGAAAAAGTGTTTGCTGAGATTTCAGGCAACTCGTAGTTTTTTGGAAGCTTGGCAACCATTTTCATGAAAGTGATTCTCGCCAGTCGCTGCTTAGGGCTCCATCAACAGAAAACAAACCATAGAGACAGAACTTGAAACTGCTTTATTGGTTCAAGTGTCAAAGAGCTAGCACAAACCGTGTTGGATTTAGAGTTCAAAATACATGTATCCGTATAGGAGAAAACAGAGTGAAACCTCAAAATGAAAACGGTTACTGCAAACGAACGGTTTAACCTAGAAGAACGAAATTTGGTGAGCCAAGTGGGATTGGTGTACTGATCATTCCCTGAAAGTATCATCAAGATTGGGTGAAAAAGTGTTTGCTGAGATTTCAGGCAACACGTAGTTTTTGGCAGCTTGGACACCCCTTTCCATGAAAGTGATTCTCGCCAGTCTCTGCTTAGGGCTACATCAACAGCACACAAACCATAGAGATAGAACTTGAAACTGCTTTATTGGGTCAAGTTTCAAAGAGCTAGCACAAACCGTGTATGATTTAGAGTTCCAAATACATGTATCCGTATAGGAGAAAACAGAGTGAAACCTCAAAATGAAAACGGTTACTGCAAACGAACGGTTTAACCTAGAAGAATAAAATTTGGTGAGCCAGTGGGATTGGTGTAATTATCATTCCCTGAAAGTATCATCAAGATTGGGTGAAAAAATGTTTGCTGAGATTTCAGGCCAACTCGAAGTTTTTTGGAAGCTTGGCAACCCCTTTCCATGAAAGTGATTCTCGCCAGTCTCTGCTTAGGGCTACATGAACAGCAAACAAACCACTGAGATAGAACTTGAAATTGCTTTATTGGGTCAAGTTTCAAAGAGCTAGCACAAACCGTGTTTGATTTAGAGTTCCAAATACATGTATCCCTATAGGAGAAAACAGAGTGAAACCTCAAAATGAAAATGGTTACTGCAAAAGAACGGTTTAACCTAGAAAAACGAAATTTGGTGAGCCAAGTGGGATTGGTGTACTGATCATTCCCTGAAAGTATCATCAAGATTGGGTGAAAAAGTGTTTGCTGAGATTTCAGGGAAATCGTAGTTTTTTGGAAGCTTGGCAACCCCTTTCCTTGAAAGTGATTCTCGCCAGTCTCTCCTTAGGGGTACATCAACAGCAAACAAACCATAGAGATAGAACTTGAAACTGCTTTATTGGGTCACGTTTAAAAGAGCTAGCACAAACCGTGTTTGATTTAGAGTTCCAAATACATGAATCCGTATAGGAGAAAACAGAGTGAAACCTCAAAATGAAAACGGTTACTGCAAACGAACGTTTTAACCTAGAAGAACGAAATTTGGTGAGCCAAGTGGGATTTGTGTACTGATCATTCAATGAATGTATAATCAAGTTGGGTGAAAAAGTGTTTGCTGAGATTTCAGGCAACTCGTAGTTTTTTGGAAGCTTGGCAACCCCTTTCCATGAAAGTGATTCTCGCCAGTCTCTGCTTAGGGCTACATCAACAGCAAACAAACCATAGAGATAGAACATGAAACTGCTTTACTGGGTCAAGTTTCAAAGAGCTAGCACAAACCGTGTTTGATTTAGAGTTCCAAATACATGTATCTCTATAGGAGAAAACAGAGTGAAACCTCAAAATGAAAATGGTTAATGCAAACGAACGTTTTAACCTAGAAGAACGAAATTTGGTGATCCAAGTGGGATTGGTGTACTGATCATTCCCTGAAAGTATCATCAAGATTGGGTGAAAAAGTTTTTGCTGAGATTTCAGGCAACCTTTAGTTTTTTTGGAAGCTTGGCAACCCCTTTCCATGAAAGTGATTCTCGCCAGTCTCTGCTTAGGGCTACATCAACAGGAAACAAACCATAGAGATAGAACTTGAAACTGCTTTATTGGGTCAAGTTTCAAAGAGCTAGCGCAAACCGTGTTTGATTAGAGTTCCAAATACATGTATCCGTATAGGAGAAAACAGAGTGAAACCTCAAAATGAAAACGGTTACTGCAAAAGAACGGTTTAACCTACAAGAACGAAATTTGGTGAGCCAAGTAGGATTGGTGTACTCATCATTCCCTGAAAGTATCATCAAGATTGGGTGAAAAAGTGTTTGCTGAGATTTCAGGAAACTCGTAGTTTTTTGGAAGCTTGGCAACCCCTTTCAATGAAAGTGATCTTGCCAGACTCTGATTAGGGCTACATCAACAGCAGACAAACCGTAGAGAGAGAAGTTGAAACTGCTTTATTGGGTCAAGTTTCAAAGAGCTAGCAGAAACCGTGTTTGATTTAGAGTTCCAAATACATGTATCCGTATAGGAGAAAACAGAGTGAACCCTCAAAATGAAAACGGTTACTGCAAACGAACGTTTTAACCTAGAAGAACGAAATTTGGTGAGCCAAGTGGGAATGGTGTACTGATCATTCCCTGAAAGTATCATCAAGTTTGGGTGAAAAAGTGTTTGCTGAGATTTCAGGCAACTCGTAGTTTTTTGGAAGCTTGTCAACCCCTTTCCATGAAAGTGATTCTCGCCAGTGTCTGCTTAGGGCTACAACAACAGCAATAAAACCATTAAGATAGAACTTGAAACTGTTTATTGGGTAAAGTTTCAAAGAGCTAGCACAAACCGTGTTTGTTTTAGAGTTCCAAATACATGTATCCGTATACGAGAAAACAGAGTGAAACCTCAAAATGAAAACGGTTACTGCAAACGAACCGTTTAACCTAGAAGAACGAAATTTGGTGAGCCAAGTGGGATTGGTGTACTGATCATTCCCTGAAAGTATCATCAAGATTCGGTGAAAAACTGTTTGCTGAGATTTCAGGCAACTCGTAGTTTTTTGGAAGCTTGGCAACCCCTTTCCATGAAAGTGATTCTCGACAGTCTCTGCCAAGGGCTATATCAACAGCAAACAAACCATCGAGATAGAACTTGAAACTGCTTTATTGGGTCAAGTTTCAAAGAGCTAGCACAAACCGTGTTTGATTTAGAGTTCCAAATACATGTATCCATATAGGAGAAAACAGATTGAAACCTCAAAATGAAAACGGTTACTGCAAATGAACGGTTTAACCTAGAAGAACGAAATTTGGTGAGCCAGTGGGATTGGTGTAATTATCATTCCCTGAAAGTATCATCAAGATTGGGTGAAAAAGTGGTTGCTGAGATTTCAGGCAACTCGTAGTTTTTTGGAAGCTTGGCAACCCCTTTCCATGAAAGTGATTCTCGCCAGTCTCTGCTTAGGGCTACATCAACAGCAAACAAACCACTGAGATAGAACATGAAATTGCTTTACTGGGTCAAGTTTCAAAGAGCTAGCAGAAACCGTGTATGATTTAGAGTTCCAAATACATGTATCCGTATAGGAGAAAACAGAGTGAAACCTCAAAATGAAAACGGTTACTGCAAAAGAACGGTTTAACCTACAAGAACGAAATTTGGTGAGCCAAGTTGGAATGGTGTACTGATCATTCCCTGAAAGTATCATCAAGATTGGGTGAAAAAGTGTTTGCTGAGATTTCAGGCATCTAGTAGTTTTTGGAAGCTTGGCAACCCCATTCCATGAAAGTGATTCTCGCCAGTCTCGGTTTAGGGCTACATAAAAAGCAAAAAAAAACCTAGAGATAGAACTTGAAACTGCTTTATTGGGTCAAGTTTCAAAGAGCTAGCGCAAACCGTGTTTGATTTAGAGTTCCAAATACATGTATCCGTATAGGAGAAAACAGAGTGAAACCTAAAAATGAAAACGGTTACTGCCAACGAACGGTTTAACCTAGAAGAACGAAATTTCGTGAGCCAAGTGGGATTGGTGTACTGATCATTCCCTGAAAGTATCATCAAGATTGCGTGAAAAAGTGTTTGCTGAGATTTCTGGCAACTCGTAGTTTTTTGGAAGATTGGAACCCCTTTCCATGAAAGTGATTCTCGCCAGTCTCTGCTTAGGGCTACATCAACAGCAAACAACCCATAGAGATAGAACTTGAAACTGCTTTATTGGTTCAAGTTTCAAAGAGCTAGCACAAACCGTGTTTTTTTTAGAGTTCCAAATCCATGTATCCGTATAGGAAAAAACAGAGTGAAACCTCAAAATGAAAACGGTTACTGCAAGCGAACGGTTTAACCTAGAAGAACGAAATTTGGTGATCCAAGTGGGATTGGTGTACTGATCATTCCCTGAAAGTATCATCAAGATTGGGTGAAAAAGTGTTTGCTGAGATTTCAGGCAACTCGTAGTTTTTTGGAAGCTCGGCAACCCCTTTCAATGAAAGTGATTCTCGCCAGTCTCTGCTTAGGGCTACATCAACAGCAAACAAACCATAAAGAAAGAACTTGAAATTGCTTTATTGGGTCAAGTTTCAAAGAGCTAGCACAAACCGTGTTTGATTTAGAGTTCCAAATACATGTATCCATATAGGAGAAAACAGAGTGAAACCTTAAAATGAAAACGGTTACTGCAAACGAACGGTTTAACCTAGAAGAACGAAATTTGGTGAGCCAAGTAGGATTAGTGTACTGATCATTCCCTGAAAGTATCATAAAGATTGGGTGAAAAAGTGTTTGCTGAGATTTCAGGCAACACGTAGTTTTTTGGAAGCTTGGCAACCTTTTTCCATGAAAGTGATTCTCGCAAGTCTCTGCTTAGGGCTACATCAACAGCAAACAAACCATAGAGATAGAACTTGAAACTGCTTTATTGGGTCAAGTTTCAAAGAGCTAGCACAAACCGTGTTTGATTTAGAGTTTCAAATACATGTATCCGTATAGGAGAAAACAGAGTGAAACCTCAAAATGAAAACGGTTACTGCAAACGAACGGTTTAACCAAGAAGAACAAAATTTGGTGAGCCAAGTGGATTGGTGAACTGATCATTCCCTGATAGTATCATCAAGATTGGGTGAAAAAGTGTTTGCTGAGATATCAGGCAACTCGTAGTTTTTTGGAAGCTTGGCAACCCCTTTGCATGCAAGTGATTCTCGCCAGTCTCTGCTTAGGGCTGCATCAACTGGAAACAAACCATAGAAATAGAACTTGAAACTGATTTATTGGGTCAATTTTCAAAGAGCTAGCACAAACCGTGTTAGATTTAGAATTCCAATTACATGTATCCGTATAGGAGAAAACAGAGTGAAACCTCAAAATGAAAACGGTTACTGGAAAGGAACGGTTTAACCTAGAAGAACGAAATTTCGTGAGCCAAGTGGGATTGGTGTACTGATCATTCCCTGAAAGTATCATCAAGATTGCGTGAAAAAGTGTTTGCTGAGATTTCTGGCAACTCGTAGTTTTTTGGAAGATTGGAACCCCTTTCCATGAAAGTGATTCTCGCCAGTCTCTGCTTAGGGCTACATCAACAGCAAACAACCCATAGAGATAGAACTTGAAACTGCTTTATTGGTTCAAGTTTCAAAGAGCTAGCACAAACCGTGTTTTTTTTAGAGTTCCAAATCCATGTATCCGTATAGGAAAAAACAGAGTGAAACCTCAAAATGAAAACGGTTACTGCAAGCGAACGGTTTAACCTAGAAGAACGAAATTTGGTGATCCAAGTGGGATTGGTGTACTGATCATTCCCTGAAAGTATCATCAAGATTGGGTGAAAAAGTGTTTGCTGAGATTTCAGGCAACTCGTAGTTTTTTGGAAGCTCGGCAACCCCTTTCAATGAAAGTGATTCTCGCCAGTCTCTGCTTAGGGCTACATCAACAGCAAACAAACCATAAAGAAAGAACTTGAAATTGCTTCATTGGGTCAAGTTTCAAAGAGCTAGCACAATCCGTGTTTGATTTAGAGTTCCAAATACATGTATCCATATAGGAGAAAACAGAGTGAAACCTTAAAATGAAAACGGTTACTGCAAACGAACGGTTTAACCTAGAAGAACGAAATTTGGTGAGCCAAGTAGGATTAGTGTACTGATCATTCCCTGAAAGTATCATAAAGATTGGGTGAAAAAGTGTTTGCTGAGATTTCAGGCAACACGTAGTTTTTTGGAAGCTTGGCAACCTTTTTCCATGAAAGTGATTCTCGCAAGTCTCTGCTTA
Source organism: Ictidomys tridecemlineatus (assembly GCF_052094955.1). Classification (NCBI taxonomy): domain Eukaryota; kingdom Metazoa; phylum Chordata; class Mammalia; order Rodentia; family Sciuridae; genus Ictidomys; species Ictidomys tridecemlineatus. Next base: position 28,609 of record NW_027522927.1, read on the forward strand.
GGGCTACATCAACAGCAAACAAACCATAGAGATAGAACTTGAAACTGCTTTATTGGGTCAAGTTTCAAAGAGCTAGCACAAACCGTGTTTGATTTAGAGTTTCAAATACATGTATCCGTATAGGAGAAAACAGAGTGAAACCTCAAAATGAAAACGGTTACTGCAAACGAACGGTTTAACCAAGAAGAACAAAATTTGGTGAGCCAAGTGGGATTGGTGAACTGATCATTCCCTGATAGTATCATCAAGATTGGGTGAAAAAGTGTTTGCTGAGATATCAGGCAACTCGTAGTTTTTTGGAAGCTTGGCAACCCCTTTGCATGCAAGTGATTCTCGCCAGTCTCTGCTTAGGGCTGCATCAACTGGAAACAAACCATAGAAATAGAACTTGAAACTGATTTATTGGGTCAATTTTCAAAGAGCTAGCACAAACCGTGTTAGATTTAGAATTCCAATTACATGTATCCGTATAGGAGAAAACAGAGTGAAACCTCAAAATGAAAACGGTTACTGGAAAGGAACGGTTTAACCTAGAAGAAAGAAATTTGGTGAGCCAAGTGGGATTGGTGTACTGATCATTCTCCGAAAGTATCATCAACTTTGGGTGAAAAAGTGTTTGCTGAGATTTCAAGCAACTCGTAGTTTTTTGGAAGCTTGGCAACCCCTTTCCATGAAAGTGATTTTCGCCAGTCTCTGCTTATGGCTACATCAAAAGCAAACAAACCATAGAGAGAGAACTTGAAACTGCTTTATTGGGTCAAGTTTCAAAGAGCTAGCACAAACCGTGTTTGATTTAGAGTTCCAAATACATGTATCCATATAGGAAAAAACAGAGTGAAACCTCAAAATGAAAACGGTTACTGCAAACGAACGGTTTAACCTAGAAGAACGAAATTTGGTGAGCCAAGTGGGATTGGTGTACTGATCATTCCCTGAAAGTATCATCAAGTTTGGGTGAAAAAGTGTTAGCTGAGATTTCAGGCAACTCGTAGTTTTTTGGAAGCTTGGCAACCCCTCTCAATGAAGGTGATTCTCGCCAGTCTCTGCTGAGGGCTACATCAACAGCAAACAAACCATGGAGATAGAACTTGAAACTGCTTTATTGGGTCAAGTTTCAAAGAGCTAGCACAAACCGTGTTTGATTTAGAGTTCCAAATACATGTATCCGTATAGGAGAAAACAGAGTGAAACCTTAAAATGAAAAGGGTTACTGCAAACGAACGGTTTAACCTAGAAGAACGAAATTTGGTGAGCCAATAGGATTAGTGTACTGATCATTCCCTGAAAGTATCATAAAGATTGGGTGAAAAAGTGTTTGCTGAGATTTCAGGCAACACGTAGTTTTTTGGAAGCTTGGCAACCTTTTTCCATGAAAGTGATTCTCGCAAGTCTCTGCTTAGGGCTATATCAACAGCAAACAAACCATAGAGACAGAACTTGAAACTGCTTTATTGGGTCAAGTTTCAAAGAGCTAGCACAAACCGTGTTTGATTTAGAGTTTCAAATACATGTATCCGTATAGGAGAAAACAGAGTGAAACCTCAAAATGAAAACGGTTACTGCAAACGAACGGTTTAACCAAGAAGAACAAAATTTGGTGAGCCAAGTGGGATTGGTGAACTGATCATTCCCTGATAGTATCATCAAGATTGGGTGAAAAAGTGTTTGCTGAGATTTCAGGCAACTCGTAGTTTTTTGGAAGCTTGGCAACCCCTTTGCATGCAAGTGATTCTCGCCAGTCTCTGCTTAGGGCTGCATCAACTGGAAACAAACCATAAAAATAGAACTTGAAACTGATTTATTGGGTCAATTTTCAAAGAGCTAGCACAAACCGTGTTAGATTTAGAATTCCAATTACATGTATCCGTATAGGAGAAAACAGAGTGAAACCTCAAAATGAAAATGGTTACTGGAAAGGAACGGTTTAACCTAGAAGAACGAAATTTGGTGAGCCAAGTGGGATTGGTGCACTGATCATTCCCTGAAAGTATCAGGACGATTGGGTGAAAAAGTGTTTGCTGAGATTTCAGGCAACTCATAGTTTTTTGGAAGCTTGGCAACCTTTTTCCATGAAAGTGATTCTCGCCAGTCTCTGCTTAGGGCTACATCAACAGCAAACAAACCATAGACACAGAACTTGAAACTGCTTTATTGGGTCAAGTTTCAAAGAGCTACCACAAACCGTGTTTGATTTAGAGTTCCAAATACATGTATCCGTATAGGAGAAAACAGAGTGAAACCTCAAAATGAAAACGGTTACTGCAAACGAACGGTTTAACCTACAAGAACGAAATTTGGTGAGCCAAGTTGGAATGGTGTACTGATCATTCCCTGAAAGTATCATCAAGATTGGGTGAAAAAGTGTTTGCTGAGATTTCAGGCATCTCGTAGTTTTTTGGAAGCTGGGCAACCCCATTCCATGAAAGTGATTCTCGCCAGTCTCGGTTTAGGGCTACATAAACAGCAAAAAAACCATAGAGATAGAACTTAAAACTGCTTTATTGGGTCAAGTTTCAAAGAGCTAGCGCAAACCGTGTTTGATTTAGAGTTCCAAATACATGTATCCGTATAGGAGAAAACAGAGTGAAACCTAAAAATGAAAACGGTTACTGCAAACGAACGGTTTAACCTAGAAAAACGAAATTTGGTGAGCCAAGTAGGATTGGTGTACTCATCATTCCCTGAAAGTATCATCAAGATTGGGTGAAAAAGTGTTTGCTGAGATTTCAGGCAACTCGTAGTTTTTTGGAAGCTTGGCAATCCCTTTCCATGAAAGTGATTCTTGCCCGTCTCTGCTTAGGGCTACATCAACAGCAGACAAACCATAGAGATAGAACTTGAAACTGCTTTATTGGGTCAAGTTTCAAAGAGCTAGCAGAAACCGTGTTTGATTTAGAGTTCCAAATACATGTATCCATATAGGAGAAAACAGAGTGAAACCTCAAAATGAAAACGGTTACTGCAAACGAACGGTTCAACCTAGAAGAACGAAATTTGGTGAGCTAAGTGGGATTGGTGTACTGATCATTCCCTGAAAGTATCATCAAGATTCGGTGAAAAAGTGTTTGCTGAGATTTCAGGCAACTCGTAGTTTTTTGGAAGCTTGGCAACCCCTTTCCATGAATGTGATTCTCGCCAGTCTCTGCTTAGGGCTACATCAACAGCAAACAAACCATCGAGATAGAACTTGAAACTGCTTTATTGGGTCAAGTTTCAAGAAGCTAGCACAAACCGTATTTGATTTAGAGTTCCAAATATATGTATCCGTATAGGAGAAAACAGAGTGAAACCTCAAAATGAAAACGGTTACTGCAAACGAACGGTTTAACCTAGAAAAACGAAATTTGGTGAGCCAAGTGGGATTAGTGTACTGATCATTCCCTGAAAGTATCATCAAGATTGGGTGAAAAAGTGTTTGCTGAGATTTCAGGCAACTCGTAGTTTTTTGGAAGCTTGGCAACCCCTTTCCATGAAAGTGATTCTCGCCAGTCTCTGCTTTGGGCTACATTAACAGCAAACAAACCATAGAGATAGAGCTAGAAACTGCTTTATTGGGTCAAGTTTCAAAGAGCTAGCACAAACCGTGTTTGATTGAGAGTTCCAAATACATGTATCCGTATAGGAGGAAACAGAGTGAAACCTCAAAATGAAAACGGTTACTGCAAACGAACGGTTTAACCTAGAAGAACGAAATTTGGTGAGCCAAGTGGGATTGGTGTACTGATCATTCCCTGAAAGTATCATCAAGATTGCGTGAAAAAGTGTTTGCTGAGATTTCTGGCAACTCGTAGTTTTTTGGAAGATTGGCAACCCCTTTCCATGAAAGTGATTCTCGCCAGTCTCTGCTTAGGGCTACTTCAACAGCAAACAACCCATAGAGATAGAACTTGAAACTGCTTTATTGGGTCAAGTTTCAAAGAGCTAGCACAAACCGTGTTTTTTTTAGAGTTCCAAATCCATGTATCCGTATAGGAAAAAACAGAGTGAAACCTCAAAATGAAAACGGTTACTGCAAGCGAACGGTTTAACCTAGAAGAACGAAATTTGGTGATCCAAGTGGGATTGGTGTACTGATCATTCCCTGAAAGTATCATCAAGATTGGGTGAAAAAGTGTTTGCTGAGATTTCAGGCAACTCGTAGTTTTTTGGAAGCTCGGCAACCCCTTTAAATGAAAGTGATTCTCGCCAGTCTCTGCTTAGGGCTACATCAACAGCAAACAAACCATAAAGAAAGAACTTGAAACTGCTTTATTGGGTCAAGTTTCAAAGAGCTAGCACAAACCGTGTTTGATTTAGAGTTCCAAATACATGTATCCATATAGGAGAAAACAGAGTGAAACCTTAAAATGAAAACGGTTACTGCAAACGAACGGTTTAACCTAGAAGAACGAAATTTGGTGAGCCAAGTAGGATTAGTGTACTGATCATTCCCTGAAAGTATCATAAAGATTGGGTGAAAAAGTGTTTGCTGAGATTTCAGGCAACTCGTAGTTTTTTGGAAGCTTGGCAACCTTTTTCCATGAAAGTGATTCTCGCAAGTCTCTGCTTAGGGCTACATCAACAGCAAACAATCCATAGAGATAGAACTTGAAACTGCTTTATTGGGTCAAGTTTCAAAGAGCTAGCACAAACCGTGTTTTTTTTAGAGTTCCAAATCCATGTATCCGTATAGGAAAAAACAGAGTGAAACCTCAAAATGAAAACGGTTACTGCAAGCGAACGGTTTAACCTAGAAGAACGAAATTTGGTGAGCCAAGTGGGATTGGTGTACTGATCATTCCCTGAAAGTATCATCAAGATTGGGTGAAAAAGTGTTTGCTGAGATTTCAGGCAACTCGTAGTTTTTTGGAAGCTTGGCAACCCCTTTCCATGAAAGTGATTCTCGCCAGTCTCTGCTTTGGGCTACATTAACAGCAAACAAACCATAGAGATATAGCTAGAAACTGCTTTATTGGGTCAAGTTTCAAAGAGCTAGCACAAACCGTGTTTGATTGAGAGTTCCAAAGACATGTATCCGTATAAGAGGAAACAGAGTGAAACCTCAAAATGAAAACGGTTACTGCAAACGAACGGTTTAACCTAGAAGAACGAAATTTGGTGAGCCAAGTGGGATTGGTGTCCTGATCATTCCCCGAAAGTAACATCAAGTTTGGGTGAAAAAGTGTTAGCTGAGATTTCAGGCAACTCGTAGTTTTTTGGAAGCTTGGCAACCCCTTTCCATGAAAGTGATTCTCGCCAGTCTCTGCTTAGGGCTACATCAACAGCAAACAAACCATAGAGATAGAACTTGAAACTGCTTTATTGGGTCAAGTTTCAAAGAGCTAGCACAAACCGTGTTTGATTTAGAGTTCCAAATACATGTATCCATATAGGAAAAAACAGAGTGAAACCTCAAAATGAAAACGGTTACTGCAAACGAACGGTTTAACCTAGAAGAACGAAATTTGGTGAGCCAAGTGGGATTGGTGTACTGATCATTCCCTGAAAGTATCATCAAGTTTGGGTGAAAAAGTGTTAGCTGAGATTTCAGGCAACTCGTAGTTTTTTGGAAGCTTGGCAACCCCTCTCAATGAAAGTGATTCTCGCCAGTCTCTGCTGAGGGCTACATCAACAGCAAACAAACCATGGAGATAGAACTTGAAACTGCTTTATTGGGTCAAGTTTCAAAGAGCTAGCACAAACCGTGTTTGATTTAGAGTTCAAAATACATGTATCCGTATAGGAGAAAACAGAGTGAAACCTTAAAATGAAAACGGTTACTGCAAACGAACGGTTTAACCTAGAAGAACGAAATTTGGTGAGCCAAGTAGGATTAGTGTACTGATCATTCCCTGAAAGTATCATAAAGATTGGGTGAAAAAGTGTTTGCTGAGATTTCAGGCAACACGTAGTTTTTTGGAAGCTTGGAAACCTTTTTCCATGAAAGTGATTCTCGCAAGTCTCTGCTTAGGGCTATATCAACAGCAAACAAACCATAGAGATAGAACTTGAAACTGCTTTATTGGGTCAAGTTTCAAAGAGCTAGCACAAACCGTGTTTGATTTAGAGTTTCAAATACATGTATCCGTATAGGAGAAAACAGAGTGAAACCTCAAAATGAAAACGGTTACTGCAAACGAACGGTTTAACCAAGAAGAACAAAATTTGGTGAGCCAAGTGGGATTGGTGAACTGATCATTCCCTGATAGTATCATCAAGATTGGGTGAAAAAGTGTTTGCTGAGATTTCAGGCAACTCGTAGTTTTTTGGAAGCTTGGCAACCCCTTTGCATGCAAGTGATTCTCGCCAGTCTCTGCTTAGGGCTGCATCAACTGGAAACAAACCATAGAAATAGAACTTGAAACTGATTTATTGGGTCAATTTTCAAAGAGCTAGCACAAACCGTGTTTGATTTAGACTTCCAAATACATGTATCCGTATAGGAGAAAACAGAGTGAAACCTCAAAATGAAAACGGTTACTGCAAACGAACGGTTTAACCTAGAAGAACGAAATTTGGTGAGCCAAGTGGCATTGGTGTACTGACCATTCCCTGAAAGTATCATCAAGATTGGGTGAAAAAGTGTTTGCTGAGATTTCAGGCAACCTTTAGTTTTTTTGGAAGCTTGGCAACCCCTTTCCATGAAAGTGATTCTCGCCAGTCTCTGCTTAGGGCTACATCAACAGGAAACAAACCATAGAGATAGAACTTGAAACTGCTTTATTGGGTCAAGATTCAAAGAGCTAGCAGAAACCGTGTTTGATTTAGAGTTCCAAATACATGTATCCGTATAGGAGAAAAGAGAGTGAAACCTCAAAATGAAAACGGTTACTGCAAAAGAACGGTTTAACCTACAAGAACGAAATTTGGTTAGCCAAGTGGGATTGTGTACTGATCATTCCCTGAAAGTATCATCAAGATTGGGTGAAAAAGTGTTTGCTGAAATTTCAGGCATCTCGTAGTTTTTTGGAAGCTTGGCAACCCCTTTCTATGAAAGTGATTCTCACCAGTCTCTGTTTAGGGCTACATAAACAGCAAACAAACCATAGAGATAGAACTTGAAACTGCTTTATTGGGTCAAGTTTCAAAGAGCTAGCGCAAACCGTGTTTGATTAGAGTTCCAAATACATGTATCCGTATAGGAGGAAACAGAGTGAAACCTCAAAATGAAAACGGTTACTGCAAACGAACGGTTTAACCTAGAAGAACGAAATGTGGTGAGCCAAGTGGGATTGGTGTACTGATCATTCCCTGAAAGTATCATCAAGATTGCGTGAAAAAGTGTTTGCTGAGATTTCTGGCAACTCGTAGTTTTTTGGAAGATTGGCAACCCCTTTCCATGAAAGTGATTCTCGCCAGTCTCTGCTTAGGGCTACTTCAACAGCAAACAACCCATAGAGATAGAACTTGAAACTGCTTTATTGGGTCAAGTTTCAAAGAGCTAGCACAAACCGTGTTTTTTTTAGAGTTCCAAATCCATGTATCCGTATAGGAAAAAACAGAGTGAAACCTCAAAATGAAAACGGTTACTGCAAGCGAACGGTTTAACCTAGAAGAACGAAATTTGGTGATCCAAGTGGGATTGGTGTACTGATCATTCCCTGAAAGTATCATCAAGATTGGGTGAAAAAGTGTTTGCTGAGATTTCAGGCAACTCGTAGTTTTTTGGAAGCTCGGCAACCCCTTTAAATGAAAGTGATTCTCGCCAGTCTCTGCTTAGGGCTACATCAACAGCAAACAAACCATAAAGAAAGAACTTGAAACTGCTTTATTGGGTCAAGTTTCAAAGAGCTAGCACAAACCGTGTTTGATTTAGAGTTCCAAATACATGTATCCATATAGGAGAAAACAGAGTGAAACCTTAAAATGAAAACGGTTACTGCAAACGAACGGTTTAACCTAGAAGAACGAAATTTGGTGAGCCAAGTAGGATTAGTGTACTGATCATTCCCTGAAAGTATCATAAAGATTGGGTGAAAAAGTGTTTGCTGAGATTTCAGGCAACTCGTAGTTTTTTGGAAGCTTGGCAACCTTTTTCCATGAAAGTGATTCTCGCAAGTCTCTGCTTAGGGCTACATCAACAGCAAACAATCCATAGAGATAGAACTTGAAACTGCTTTATTGGGTCAAGTTTCAAAGAGCTAGCACAAACCGTGTTTGATTTAGAGTTCCAAATACATGTATCCGTATAAGAGAAAACAGAGTGAAACCTCAAAATGAAAACGGTTACTGCAAGCGAACGGTTTAACCTAGAAGAACGAAATTTGGTGAGCCAAGTGGGATTGGTGTACTGATCATTCCCTGAAAGTATCATCAAGATTGGGTGAAAAAGTGTTTGCTGAGATTTCAGGCAACTCGTAGTTTTTTGGAAGCTTGGCAACCCCTTTCCATGAAAGTGATTCTCGCCAGTCTCTGCTTTGGGCTACATTAACAGCAAACAAACCATAGAGATATAGCTAGAAACTGCTTTATTGGGTCAAGTTTCAAAGAGCTAGCACAAACCGTGTTTGATTGAGAGTTCCAAAGACATGTATCCGTATAAGAGGAAACAGAGTGAAACCTCAAAATGAAAACGGTTACTGCAAACGAACGGTTTAACCTAGAAGAACGAAATTTGGTGAGCCAAGTGGGATTGGTGTCCTGATCATTCCCCGAAAGTAACATCAAGTTTGGGTGAAAAAGTGTTAGCTGAGATTTCAGGCAACTCGTAGTTTTTTGGAAGCTTGGCAACCCCTTTCCATGAAAGTGATTCTCGCCAGTCTCTGCTTAGGGCTACATCAACAGCAAACAAACCATAGAGATAGAACTTGAAACTGCTTTATTGGGTCAAGTTTCAAAGAGCTAGCACAAACCGTGTTTGATTTAGAGTTCCAAATACATGTATCCATATAGGAAAAAACAGAGTGAAACCTCAAAATGAAAACGGTTACTGCAAACGAACGGTTTAACCTAGAAGAACGAAATTTGGTGAGCCAAGTGGGATTGGTGTACTGATCATTCCCTGAAAGTATCATCAAGTTTGGGTGAAAAAGTGTTAGCTGAGATTTCAGGCAACTCGTAGTTTTTTGGAAGCTTGCCAACCCCTCTCAATGAAAGTGATTCTCGCCAGTCTCTGCTGAGGGCTACATCAACAGCAAACAAACCATGGAGATAGAACTTGAAACTGCTTTATTGGGTCAAGTTTCAAAGAGCTAGCACAAACCGTGTTTGATTTAGAGTTCAAAATACATGTATCCGTATAGGAGAAAACAGAGTGAAACCTTAAAATGAAAACGGTTACTGCAAACGAACGGTTTAACCTAGAAGAACGAAATTTGGTGAGCCAAGTAGGATTAGTGTACTGATCATTCCCTGAAAGTATCATAAAGATTGGGTGAAAAAGTGTTTGCTGAGATTTCAGGCAACACGTAGTTTTTTGGAAGCTTGGAAACCTTTTTCCATGAAAGTGATTCTCGCAAGTCTCTGCTTAGGGCTATATCAACAGCAAACAAACCATAGAGATAGAACTTGAAACTGCTTTATTGGGTCAAGTTTCAAAGAGCTAGCACAAACCGTGTTTGATTTAGAGTTTCAAATACATGTATCCGTATAGGAGAAAACAGAGTGAAACCTCAAAATGAAAACGGTTACTGCAAACGAACGGTTTAACCAAGAAGAACAAAATTTGGTGAGCCAAGTGGGATTGGTGAACTGATCATTCCCTGATAGTATCATCAAGATTGGGTGAAAAAGTGTTTGCTGAGATTTCAGGCAACTCGTAGTTTTTTGGAAGCTTGGCAACCCCTTTGCATGCAAGTGATTCTCGCCAGTCTCTGCTTAGGGCTGCATCAACTGGAAACAAACCATAGAAATAGAACTTGAAACTGATTTATTGGGTCAATTTTCAAAGAGCTAGCACAAACCGTGTTTGATTTAGACTTCCAAATACATGTATCCGTATAGGAGAAAACAGAGTGAAACCTCAAAATGAAAACGGTTACTGCAAACGAACGGTTTAACCTAGAAGAACGAAATTTGGTGAGCCAAGTGGCATTGGTGTACTGACCATTCCCTGAAAGTATCATCAAGATTGGGTGAAAAAGTGTTTGCTGAGATTTCAGGCAACCTTTAGTTTTTTTGGAAGCTTGGCAACCCCTTTCCATGAAAGTGATTCTCGCCAGTCTCTGCTTAGGGCTACATCAACAGGAAACAAACCATAGAGATAGAACTTGAAACTGCTTTATTGGGTCAAGATTCAAAGAGCTAGCAGAAACCGTGTTTGATTTAGAGTTCCAAATACATGTATCCGTATAGGAGAAAACAGAGTGAAACCTCAAAATGAAAACGGTTACTGCAAAAGAACGGTTTAACCTACAAGAACGAAATTTGGTTAGCCAAGTGGGATTGTGTACTGATCATTCCCTGAAAGTATCATCAAGATTGGGTGAAAAAGTGTTTGCTGAAATTTCAGGCATCTCGTAGTTTTTTGGAAGCTTGGCAACCCCTTTCTATGAAAGTGATTCTCACCAGTCTCTGTTTAGGGCTACATAAACAGCAAACAAACCATAGAGATAGAACTTGAAACTGCTTTATTGGGTCAAGTTTCAAAGAGCTAGCGCAAACCGTGTTTGATTAGAGTTCCAAATACATGTATCCGTATAGGAGGAAACAGAGTGAAACCTCAAAATGAAAACGGTTACTGCAAAAGAACGGTTTAACCTACAAGAACGAAATTTGGTGATCCAAGTAGGATTGGTGTACTCATCATTCCCTGAAAGTATCATCAAGATTGGGTGAAAAAGTGTTTGCTGAGATTTCAGGCAACTCGTAGTTTTTTTGAAGCTTGGCAACCCCTTTCAATGAAAGTGATTCTTGCCAGTCTCTGCTTAGGGCTACATCAACAGCATACAAACCGTAGAGATAGAAGTTGAAACTGCTTTATTGGGTCGGGTTTCAAAAAGCTAGCAGAAACCGTGTTTGATTTAGAGTTCCAAATACATGTATCCGTATAGGAGAAAACAGAGTGAAACCTCAAAATGAAAACGGTTACTGCAAACGAACGGTTTAACCTAGAAGAACGAAATTTGGTGAGCCAAGTGGGATTGGTGTACTGATCATTCCCTGAAAGTATCATCAAGATTCGGTGAAAAAGTGTTTGCTGAGATTTCAGGCAACTCGTAGTTTTTTGGAAGCTTGGCAACCCCTTTCCATGAAAGTGATTCTCGCCAGTCTCTGCCAAGGGCTACATCAACAGCAAAAAACCATCGAGATAGAACTTGAAACTGCTTTATTGGGTCATGTTTCAAAGAGCTAGCACAAACCGTGTTTGATTTAGAGTTCCAAATACATGTATCCGTATAGGAGAAAACAAGTGAAACCTCAAAATGAAAACGGTTACTGCAAAAGAACGGTTTAACTTACAAGAACGAAATTTGGTGAGCCAAGTTGGAATGGTGTACTGATCATTCCCTGAAAGTATCATCAAGATTGGGTGAAAAAGTGTTTGCTGAGATTTCAGGCATCTCGTAGTTTTTTGGAAGCTTGGCAACCCCATTCCATGAACGTGATTCTCGCCAGTCTCTGTTTAGGGCTACATAAACAGCAAAAAAAACATAGAGATAGAACTTGAAACTGCTTTATTGGGACAAGTTTCAAAGAGCTAGCGCAAACCGTGTTTGATTTAGAGTTCCAAATACATGTATCCGTATAGGAGAAAACAGAGTGAAACCTCAAAATGAAAACGGTTGCTGGAAAGGAACGGTTTAACCTAGAAGAATGAAATTTGGTGAGCCAAGTGGGATTCGTGTACTGATCATTCCCTGAAAGTATCATCACGATTGGGTGAAATTGTGTTTGCTGAGATTTCAGGCAACTCCTAGTTTTTTGGAAGCTTGGCAACCCCTTTCCATGAAAGTGATTCTCGCCAGTCTCTGCTTAGGGCTACAACAACAGCAAAAAAACCATAAAGATAGAACTTGAAACTGCTTTATTTGGTAAAGTTTCAAAGAGCTAGCACAAACCGTGTTTGATTTAGAGTTCCAAATACATGTATCCGTATAGGAGAAAACAGAGTGAAACCTCAAAATGAAAACGGTTACTGCAAACGAACGTTTTAACCTAGAAGAACGAAATTTGGTGAGCCAAGTGGGATTTGTGTACTGATCATTCCCTGAATGTATAATCAAGTTTGGGTGAAAAAGTGTTTGCTGAGATTTCAGGCAACTCGTAGTTTTTTGGAAGCTTGGCAACCCCTTTCCATGAAAGAGATTCTCGCCAGTCTTTGCTTAGGGCTACATCAACAGCAAACAAACCATCGAGATAGAACTTGAAACTGCTTTACTGGGTCAATTTTCAAAGTGCTAGCAAAAACCGTGTTTGATTTAGAGTTCCAAATACATGTATTCGTATATTAGAAAACAAAGTGAAACCGCAAAATGAAAACGGTTACTGCAAACGAACGGTTTAACCTAGAAGAACGAAATTTGGTGAGCCAAGTGAGAATGGTGTACTGATCATTCCCTGAAAGTATCATCAAGATTGGGTGAAAAAGTATTTGCTGAGATTTCAGGCAACTCGTAGTTTTTTGGAAGCTTGGCAACCCCTTTCCATGAAAGTGATTCTCGCCAGTGTCTGCTTAGGGCTACAACAACAGCAAAAAAACCATAAAGATAGAATTTGAAACTGCTTTATTGGGTAAAGTTTCAAAGACCTAGCACAAACTGTGTTTGATTTAGAGTTCCAAATACATGTATCCCTATAGGAGAAAACAGAGTGAAACCTCAAAATGAAAACGGTTAATGCAAACGAACGTTTTAACCTAGAAGAACGAAATTTGGTGATCCAAGTGGGATTGGTGTACTGATCATTCCCTGAAAGTATCATCAAGATTGGGTGAAAAAGTGTTTGCTGAGATTTCAGGCAACCTTTAGTTTTTTTGGAAGCTTGGCAACCCCTTTCCATGAAAGTGATTGTCGCCAGTCTCTGCTTGGGGCTACTTCAACAGGAAACAAACCATAGAGATAGAACTTGAAACTGCTTTATTGGGTCAAGATTCAAAGAGCTAGCAGAAACCGTGTTTGATTTAGAGTTCCAAATACATGTATCCGTATAGGAGAAAACAGAGTGAAACCTCAAAATGAAAATGGTTACTGCAAAAGAACGGTTTAACCTACAAGAACGAAATTTGGTTAGCCAAGTGGGATTTGTGTACTGATCATTCAATGAATGTATAATCAAGATTGGGTGAAAAAGTGTTTGCTGAAATTTCAGGCATCTCGTAGTTTTTTGGAAGCTTGGCAACCCCTTTCTATGAAAGTGATTCTCACCAGTCTCTGTTTAGGGCTACATAAACAGCAAACAAACCATAGAGATAGAACTTGAAACTGCTTTATTGGGTCAAGTTTCAAAGAGCTAGCACAAACCGTGTTTGATTAGAGTTCCAAATACATGTATCCGTATAGGAGGAAACAGAGTGAAACCTCAAAATGAAAACGGTTACTGCAAACGAACGGTTTAACCTACAAGAACGAAATTTGGTGATCCAAGTAGGATTGGTGTACTGATCATTCCCTGAAAGTATCATCAAGATTGGGTGAAAAAGTGTTTGCTGAGATTTCAGGAAACTCGTAGTTTTTTTGAAGCTTGGCAACCCCTTTCAATGAAAGTGATTCTTGCCAGTCTCTGCCAAGGGCTACATCAACAGCAAAAAACCATCGAGATAGAACTTGAAACTGCTTTATTGGGTCAAGTTTCAAAGAGCTAGCAGAAACCGTGTTTGATTTAGAGTTCCAAATACATGTATTCGTATAGGAGAAAACAGAGTGAAACCTCAAAATGAAAACGGTTACTGCAAAAGAACGGTTTAACCTACAAGAATGAAATTTGGTGAGCCAAGTTGGAATGGTGTACTGATCATTCCCTGAAAGTATCATCAAGATTGGGTGAAAAAGTGTTTGCTGAGATTTCAGGCATCTCGTAGTTTTTTGGAAGCTTGGCAACCCCTTTCCATGAAAGTGATTCTCGCCAGTCTCTGCTTAGGGCTACATCAACAGCAAACAAACCACTGAGATAGAACCTGAAATTGCTTAATTGGGTCAAGTTTCAAAGAGCTAGCAGAAACCGTGTTTGATTTAGAGTTCCAAATAAATGTATCCGTATAGGAGAAAACAGAGTGAAACCTCAAAATGAAAACGGTTACTGCAAACGAACGTTTTAACCTAGAAGAACGAAATTTGGTGAGCCAAGTGGGATTCGTGTACTGCTCATTCCCTGAAAGTATCATCAAGATTGGGTCAAAAAGTGTTTGCTGAGATTTCAGGAAACTCGTAGTTTTTTGGAAGCTTGGCAATCCCTTTCCATGAAAGTGATTCTCGCCAGTCTCTGCTTAGGGCTACATCAACAGCAAACCAACCATAAAGATAGAACTTGAAACTGCTTTATTGGGTCAAGTTTCAAAGAGCTAGCATAAACCGTGTTTGATTTAGAGTTCCAAATACATGTATTCGTATAGGAGAAAAGAGAGTGAAACCTCAAAATGAAAACGGTTACTGCAAACGAACGGTTTTACCTAGAAGAACGAAATTTGGTGAGCCAAGTGGGATTGGTGTACTTATCATTCCCTGAAAGTATCATCAAGATTGGGTGAAAAAGTGTTTGCTGAGATTTCAGGCAACTCGTAGTTTTCTGGAAGCTTGGCAACCCCTTTCCATGAAAGTGATTCTCGCCAGTCTCTGCTTAGGGCTACATCAACAGCAAACCAACCATAGAGATAGAACTTGAAACTGCTTTATTGGGTCAAGTTTCAAAGAGCTAGCACAAACCGTGTTTGATTTAGAGTTCCAAATACATGTATCCGTATAGGAGAAAACATAGTGAAACCTCAAAATGAAAACGGTTACTGCAAACGAACGGTTTAACCTAGAAGAACGAAATTTGTTAAGCCAGTGGGATTGGTGTACTGATCAATCCCTGAAAGTATCATCAAGATTGGGTGAAATAGTGTTTGCTGAGATTTCAGGCAACTGGTAGTTCTTTGGAAGCTTGGCAACCCCTTTCCATGAAAGTGATTCTCGCCAGTCTCTGCTTAGGGCTACATCAACAGCAAACAAACAATAGAGATAGAAAATTAAACTGCTTTATTGGGTCAAGTTTCAAAGAGCTAGCACAAACCGTGTTTGATTTAGAGTTCCAAATACATGTATCTGTATAGGAAAAAACAGAGTGAAACCTCAAAATGAAACGGTTACTGCAAACGAAGGGTTTAACCTACTAGAACGAAATTTGTTGAGCCAGTGGGATTGGTGTACTGATCATTCCCTGAAAGTATCATCAAGATTGGGTGAAAAAGTGTTTGCTGAGATTTCAGGCAACTCGTAGTTTTTTGGAAGCTTGGCAACCCCTTTCCATGAAAGTGATTCTCGCCAGTCTCTGCTTAGGGCTACATCAACAGCAAACAAACCATAAAGATAGAACTTGAATCTGCTTTATTGGGTCAAGTTTCAAAGAGCTAGCACAAACCGTGTTTGATTTAGAGTTCCAAATACATGTATCCGTATAGGAGAAAACAGAGTGAAACCTCAAAATGAAAACGGTTACTGCAAACGAACGGTTTAACCTAGCAGAACGAAATTCGGTGAGCCAAGTGGGAATCATGTACTGATCATTCCCTGAAAGTATCATCAAGATTGGGTGAAAAAGTGTTTGCTTAGATTTCAGGCAACTCGTAGTTATTTGGAAGCTTGGCAACATCTTTCCATGGAAGTGATTCTCGCCAGTCTCTGCTTAGGGCTACATCAACAGCAAACAAACCACTGAGATAGAACTTGAACCTGCTTTATTGGGTCAAGTTTCAAAGAGCTACCACAAACCGTGTTTGATTTAGAGTTTCAAATACATGTATCCGTATAGGAGAAAACATTGTGAAACCTCAAAATGAAAACGGTTACTGCAAACGAACGGTTTAACCTAGAAGAACGAAATTTGGTGAGCCAAGTGGGATTTGTGTACTGATCATTCCCTAAATGTATAATCAAGATTGGGTGAAAAAGTGTGTGCTGAGATTTCAGGCAACTTGTAGTTTTTTGGAAGCTTGGCAACCCCTTTCCATGAAAGTGATTCTTGCCAGTCTCTGCTTAGGGCTATTTCAACAGCAAACAAACCATCGAGATGGAACTTGAAACTGCTTTATTTGGTCAAGTTTCAAAGAGCTAGCCCAAACCGTGTTTGATTTAGAGTTCCAAATACATGTATTCGTATATTAGAAAACAGAGTGAACCCTCAAAATAAAAACGGTTACTGCAAACGAACGGTTTAACCTAGAAGAACGAAATTTGGTGAGCCAAGTGGGATTGGTGTACTGATCATTCGCTGAAAGTACCATCAAGATTGGGTGAAAAAGTGTTTGCTGAGATTTCAGGCAACATTTAGTTTTTTTGGAAGCTTGGCAACCCCTTTCCATGAAAGTTATTCTCGCCAGTCTCTGCTTAGGGCTACATCAACAGGAAACAAACCATAGAGATAGAACTTGAAACTGCTTTATTGGGTCAAGTTTCAAAGACCTAGCACAAACCGTGTTTGATTTAGAGTTCCAAATACATGTATCCGTATAGGAGAAAACAGAGTGAAACCTCAAAATCAAAACGGTTACTGCAAACGAACTGTTTAACCTAGAAGAACGAAATTTGGTGAGCCAAGTGGGATTGGTGTACTGATCATTCCCTGAAAGTATCATCAAGATTGGGTGAAAAAGTGTTTCCTGAGATATCAGGCAACTCGTAGTTTTTTGGAAGCTTGGCAACCCCTTTCCATGAAAGTGATTCTCGCTAGTCTCTGCTTAGGGCTACATCAACAGCAAACAAACCACTGAGACAGAACTTGAACCTGCTTTATTGGGTCAAGTTTCAAAGAGCTAGCACAAACCGTGTTTGATTTAGAGTTCCAAATACATGTATCCGTATAGGAGAAAACAGAGTGAAACCTCAAAATGAAAACGGTTACTGCAAACGAAAGGTTTAACATAGAAGAACGAAATTTGGTGAGCCAAGTGGGATTGGTGTACTGATCATTCCCTGAAAGTATCATCAAGTTTGGGTGAAAAAGTGTTTGCTGAGATTTCAGGAAACTCGTAGTTTTTTGGAAGCTTGGCAACCCCTTTCCATGAAAGTGATTCTCGCCAGTCTCTGCTTAGGGCTACATCAACAGCAGACAAACCACTGAGATAGAACTTGAAACTGCTTTATTGGGTCAAGTTTCAAAGAGCTAGCACAAACCGTGTTTGATTTAGAGTTCCAAATACATGTATTCGTATAGGAGAAAAGAGAGTGAAACCTCAAAATGAAAACGGTTACTGCAAACGAACGTTTTAACCTAGAAGAACGAAATTTGGTGAGCCAAGTGGGATTCGTGTACTAATCATTCCCTGAAAGTATCATCAAGATTGGGTGAAAAAGTGTTTGCTGAGATTTCAGGAAACTCGTAGTTTTTTGGAAGCTTGGCAATCCCTTTCCATGAAAGTGATTCTCGCCAGTCTCTGCTTAGGGCTACATCAACAGCAAACCAACCATAAAGATAGAACTTGAAACTGCTTTATTGGGTCAAGTTTCAAAGAGCTAGCACAAACCGTGTTTGATTTAGAGTTCCAAATACATGTATTCGTATAGGAGAAAAGAGAGTGAAACCTCAAAATGAAAAGGGTTACTGCAAACGAACGGTTTTACCTAGAAGAACGAAATTTGGTGAGCCAAGTGGGATTGGTGTACTTATCATTCCCTGAAAGTATCATCAAGATTGGGTGAAAAAGTGTTTGCTGAGATTTCAGGCAACTCGTAGTTTTCTGGAAGCTTGGCAACCCCTTTCCATGAAAGTGATTCTCGCCAGTCTCTGCTTAGGGCTACATCAACAGCAAACCAACCATAGAGATAGAACTTGAAACTGCTTTATTGGGTCAAGTTTCAAAGAGCTAGCACAAACCGTGTTTGATTTAGAGTTCCAAATACATGTATCCGTATAGTAGAAAACATAGTGAAACCTCAAAATGAAAACGGTTACTGCAAACGAAGGGTTTAACCTAGAAGAACGAAATTTGTTAAGCCAGTGGGATTGGTGTACTGATCAATCCCTGAAAGTATCATCAAGATTGGGTGAAATAGTGTTTGCTGAGATTTCAGGCAACTGGTATTTCTTTGGAAGCTTGGCAACCCCTTTCCATGAAAGTGATTCTCGCCAGTCTCTGCTTAGGGCTACATCGACAGCAAACAAACAATAGAGATAGAAAATTAAACTGCTTTATTGGGTCAAGTTTCAAAGAGCTAGCACAAACCGTGTTTGATTTAGAGTTCCAAATACATGTATCTGTATAGGAGAAAACAGAGTGAAACCTCAAAATGAAACGGTTACTGCAAACGAAGGGTTTAACCTAGAAGAACGAAATTTGTTGAGCCAGTGGGATTGGTGTACTGATCATTCCCTGAAAGTATCATCAAGATTGGGTGAAAAAGTGTTTGCTGAGATTTCAGGCAACTCGTAGTTTTTTGGAAGCTTGGCAACCCCTTTCCATGAAAGTGATTCTCGCCAGTCTCTGCTTAGGGCTACATCAACAGCAAACAAACCATAAAGATAGAACTTGAATCTGCTTTATTGGGTCAAGTTTCAAAGAGCTACCACAAACCGTGTTTGATTTAGAGTTCCAAATACATGTATCCGTATAGGAGAAAACAGAGTGAAACCTCAAAATGAAAACGGTTACTGCAAACGAACGGTTTAACCTAGCAGAACGAAATTCGGTGAGCCAAGTGGGAATCGTGTACTGATCATTCCCTGAAAGTATCATCAAGATTGGGTGAAAAAGTGTTTGCTTAGATTTCAGGCAACTCGTAGTTATTTGGAAGCTTGGCAACATCTTTCCATGAAAGTGATTCTCGCCAGTCTCTGCTTAGGGCTACATCAACAGCAAACAAACCACTGAGATAGAACTTGAACCTGCTTTATTGGGTCAAGTTTCAAAGAGCTACCACAAACCGTGTTTGATTTAGAGTTTCAAATACATGTATCCGTATAGGAGAAAACAGAGTGAAACCTCAAAATGAAAACGGTTACTGCAAACGAACGGTTTAACCTAGAAGAACGAAATTTGGTGAGCCAAGTGGGATTTGAGTACTGATCATTCCCTGAATGTATAATCAAGATTGGGTGAAAAAGTGTTTGCTGAGATTTCAGGCAACTTGTAGTTTTTTGGAAGCTTGGCAACCCCTTTCCATGAAAGTGATTCTCGCCAGTCTCTGCTTAGGGCTATTTCAACAGCAAACAAACCATCGAGATGGAACTTGAAACTGCTTTATTTGGTCAAGTTTCAAAGAGCTAGCCCAAACCGTGTTTGATTTAGAGTTCCAAATACATGTATTCCTATATTAGAAAACAGAGTGAACCCTCAAAATTAAAACGGTTACTGCAAACGAACGGTTTAACCTAGAAGAACGAAATTTGGTGAGCCAAGTGGGATTGGTGTACTGATCATTCGCTGAAAGTACCATCAAGATTGGGTGAAAAAGTGTTTGCTGAGATTTCAGGCAACATTTAGTTTTTTTGGAAGCTTGGCAACCCCTTTCCATGAAAGTTATTCTCGCCAGTCTCTGCTTAGGGCTACATCAACAGGAAACAAACCATAGAGATAGAACTTGAAACTGCTTTATTGGGTCAAGTTTCAAAGACCTAGCACAAACCGTGTTTGATTTAGAGTTCCAAATACATGTATCCGTATAGGAGAAAACAGAGTGAAACCTCAAAATCAAAACGGTTACTGCAAACGAACTGTTTAACCTAGAAGAACGAAATTTGGTGAGCCAAGTGGGATTGGTGTACTGATCATTCCCTGAAAGTATCATCAAGATTGGGTGAAAAAGTGTTTCCTGAGATTTCAGGCAACTCGTAGTTTTTTGGAAGCTTGGCAACCCCTTTCCATGAAAGTGATTCTCGCCAGTCTCTGCTTAGGGCTACATCAACAGCAAACAAACCACTGAGACAGAACTTGAACCTGCTTTATTGGGTCAAGTTTCAAAGAGCTAGCACAAACCGTGTTTGATTTAGAGTTCCAAATACATGTATCTGTATAGGAGAAAACAGAGTGAAACCTCAAAATGAAAACGGTTACTGCAAACGAAGGGTTTAACCTAGAAGAACGAAATTTGTTGAGCCAGTGGGATTGGTGTACTGATCATTCCCTGAAAGTATCATCAAGATTGGGTGAAAAAGTGTTTGCTGAGATTTCAGGCAACTCATAGTTTTTTGGAAGCTTGGCAACCCCTTTCCATGAAAGTGATTCTCGCCAGTCTCTACTTAGGGCGACATCAACAGCAAACAAACCATAAAGATAGAACTTGAAACTGCTTTATTGGGTCAAGTTTCAAAGAGCTAGCACAAACCGTGTTTGATTTAGAGTTCCAAATACATGTATCCATATAGGAGAAAACGGAGTGAAACCTCAAAAAGAAAACGGTTACTGCAAACAAACGGTTTAACCTAGAAGAACGAAATTTAATGAGCCAGTGGGATTGGTGTACTGATCATTCCCTGAAAGTATCATCAAGATTGGGTGAAAAAGTGTTTGCTGAGATTTCAGGCAACTCGTAGTTTTTTGGAAGCTTGGCAACCCCTTTCCATGAAAGTGATTCTCGCCAGTATCTGCTTAGGGCTACATCAACAGCAAACAAACCACTGAGACAGAACTTGAACCTGCTTTATTGGGTCAAGTTTCAAAGAGCTAGCACAAACCGTGTTTGATTTAGAGTTCCAAATACATGTATCCGTATAGGAGAAAAGAGAGTGAAACCTCAAAATGAAAACGGTTACTGCAAACGAACGGTTTAACCTAGAAGAACGAAATTTGGTGAGCCAAGTGGGATTGGTGTACTTATCATTCCCTGAAAGTATCATCAAGATTGGGTGAAAAAGTGTTTGCTGAGATTTCAGGCATCTCGTAGTTTTTTGGAAGCTTGGCAACCCTTTTCCATGAAAGTGATTCTCGCCAGTCTCTGCTTAGGGTTACATCAACAGCAAACAAACAATAGAGATAGAACTTTAAACTGCTTTATTAGGTGAAGTTTCAAAGAGCTAGCACAAACCGTGTTTGATTTAGAGTTCCAAATACATGTATCTGTATAGGAGAAAACAGAGTGAAACCTCAAAATGAAAACGGTTACTGCAAACGAAGGGTTTAACCTAGAAGAACGAAATTTGTTGAGCCAGTGGGATTGGTGTACTGATCATTCCCTGAAAGTATCATCAAGATTGGGTGAAAAAGTGTTTGCTGAGATTTCAGGCAACTCATAGTTTTTTGGAAGCTTGGCAACCCCTTTCCATGAAAGTGATTCTCGCCAGTCTCTACTTAGGGCTACATCAACAGCAAACAAACCATAAAGATAGAACTTGAAACTGCTTTATTGGGTCAAGTTTCAAAGAGCTAGCACAAACCGTGTTTGATTTAGAGTTCCAAATACATGTATCCATATAGGAGAAAACGGAGTGAAACCTCAAAAAGAAAACGGTTACTGCAAACAAACGGTTTAACCTAGAAGAACGAAATTTAATGAGCCAGTGGGATTGGTGTACTGATCATTCCCTGAAAGTATCATCAAGATTGGGTGAAAAAGTGTTTGCTGAGATTTCAGGCAACTCGTAGTTTTTTGGAAGCTTGGCAACCCCTTTTCATGAAAGTGATTCTCGCCAGTATCTGCTTAGGGCTACATCAACAGCAAACAAACCATAGAGATAGAACTTGAAACTGCTTTATTGGGTCAAGTTTCAAAGAGCTAGCACAAACCGTGTTTGATTTAGAGTTCCAAATACATGTATCCGTATAGGAGAAAACAGAGTGAAACCTCAAAATGAAAACGGTTACTGCAAACGAACGGTTTAACCTAGCAGAACGAAATTCGGTGAGCCAAGTGGGTATCGTGTACTGATCATTCCCTAAAAGTCTCATCAAGATTGGGTGAAAAAGTGTTTGCTTAGATTTCAGGAAACTCGTAGTTTTTTGGAAGCTTGGCAACATCTTTCCATGAAAGTGATTCTCGCCAGTCTCTGCTTAGGGCTACATCAACAGCAAAAAAACCACTGCGATAGAACTTGAACCCGCTTTATTGGGTCAAGTTTCAAAGAGCTAGCACAAACCGTGTTTGATTTAGAGTTTCAAATACATGTATCCATAAAGGAGAAAACAGAGTGAAACCTCAAAATGAAAACGGTTACTGCAAACGAACGGTTTAACCTAGAAGAACGAAATTTGGTGAGAAAGTGGGATTGGTGTACTGATCATTCCCTGAAAGTATCATCAAGATTGGGTGAAAAAGTGTTTGCTGAGATTTCAGGCAACTTTTAGTTTTTTTGAAAGCTTGGCAACCCCTTTCCATGAACGTGATTCTCGCCAGTCTCTGCTTAGGGCTACATCAACAGGAAACAATCCATAGAGATAGAACTTGAAACTGCTTTATTGGGTCAAGTTTCAAAGAGCTAGCACAAACCGTGTTTGATTTAGAATTCCAAATACATTATCCGTATAGGAGAAAACAGAGTGAAACCTCAAAATGAAAACGGTTATTGCAAACGAACGGTTTAACCTAGAAGAACGAAATTTGGTGAGCCAAGTGGGATTGGTGTACTGATCATTCCCAGAAAGTATCATCAAGTTTGGGTGAAAAAGTGTTTGCTGAGATTTCAGGAAACTCGTAGTTTTTTGGAAGCTTGGCAACCCCTTTCCATGAAAGTGATTCTCGCCAGTCTTTGCTTAGTGCTACATCAACAGCAAACAAACCATAGAGATAGAACTTGAACCTGCTTTATTGGCTCAAGTTTCAAAAAGCTAGCACAAACCGTGTTTGATTTAGAGTTCCAAATACATGTATCTGTATAGGAGAAAACAGAGTGAAACCTCAAAATGAAAACGGTTACTGCAAACGAACGGTTTAACCTAGAAGAACGAAATTTAGTGAGCCAAGTGGGATTGGTGTACTGATCATTTCCTGAAAGTATCATCAAGATTGGGTGAAAAAGTGTTTGCTGAGATTTCAGGCAACTCGTTGTTTTTTGGAAGCTTGGCAACCCCTTTCCATGAAAGTGATTCTCGACAGTCTCTGCTTAGGTCTACATCAACAGCAAACAAACCATAGAGATAGAATTGAAACTGCTTTATTGGGTCAAGTTTCAAAGAGCTAGCAGAAACCGTGTTTTATTTAGAGTTCCAAATACATGTATTCGTATAGGAGAAAACAGAGTGAAACCTCAAAATGAAAACGGTTACTGCAAAAGAACGGTTTAACCTAGAAGAACGAAATTTAATGAGCCAGTGGGATTGGTGTACTGATCATTCCCTGAAAGTATCATCAAGATTGGGTGAAAAAGTGTTTGCTGAGATTTCACGAAACTCGTAGTTTTTTGGAAGCTTGGCAACCCCTTTTCATGAAAGTGATTCTCGCCAGTCTCTGCTTAGGGCTACATCAACAGCAAACAAACCATAGAGATAGAACTTGAAACTGCTTTATTTGGTCAAGTTTCAAAGAGCTAGCACAAACCGTGTTTGATTTAGAGTTCCAAATACATGTATCCGTATAGGAGAAAACAGAGTGAAACCTCAAAATGAAAACGGTTACTGCAAACGAACGGTTTAACCTAGCAGAACGAAATTCGGTGAGCCAAGTGGGAATCGTGTACTGATCATTCCCTGAAAGTATCATCAAGATTGGGTGAAAAAGTTTTTGCTTAGATTTCAGGCAACTCGTAGTTTTTTGGAAGCTTGGCAACATCTTTCCATGAAAGTGATTCTCGCCAGTCTCTGCTTAGGGCTACATCAACAGCAAACAAACCACTGAGATAGAACTTGAACCTGCTTTATTGGGTCAAGTTTCAAAGAGCTAGCACAAACCGTGTTTGATTTAGAGTTTCAAATACATGTATCCGTATAGGAGAAAACAGAGTGAAACCTCAAAATGAAAACGGTTACTGCAAACGAAGGGTTTAACCTAGAAGAACGAAATTTGTTAAGCCAGTGGGATTGGTGTACTGATCAATCCCTGAAAGTATCATCAAGATTGGGTGAAAAAGTGTTTGCTGAGATTTCAGGCAACTGGTAGTTCTTTGGAAGCTTGGCAACCCCTTTCCATGAAAGTGATTCTCGCCAGTCTCTGCTTAGGGCTACATCAACAGCAAACAATCAATAGAGATAGAACTTGAAACTGCTTTATTGGGTCTAGTTTCAAAGAGCTAGCATAAACCGTGTTTGATTTAGAGTTCCAAATACATGTATCTGTATAGCAGAAAACAGAGTGAAACCTCAAAATGAAAACGGTTCCTGCAAACGAACGGTTTAACCTAGAAAAACGAAATTTGTTGAGCCAGTTGGATTGGTGTACTGATCATTCCCTGAAAGTATCATCAAGATTGGGTGAAAAAGTGTTTGCTGAGATTTCAGGCAACTCGTAGTTTTTTGGAAGCTTGGCAACCCCTTTCCATGAAAGTGATTCTCGCCAGTCTCTGCTTAGGGCTACATCAACAGCAAACAAACCACTGAGATAGAACCTGAAATTGCTTAATTGGGTCAAGTTTCAAAGAGCTAGCAGAAACCGTGTTTGATTTAGAGTTCCAAATAAATGTATCCGTATAGGAGAAAACAGAGTGAAACCTCAAAATGAAAACGGTTACTGCAAAGGAACGGTTTAACTTAGCAGAACGAAATTCGGTGAGCCAAGTGGGAATCCTGTACTTATCATTCCCTGAAAGTATCATCAAGATTGGGTGAAAAAGTGTTTGCTTAGATTTCAGGCAACTCGTTGTTATTTCGAAGCTTGGCAACATCTTTCCATGAAAGTGATTCTCGCCAGTCTCTGCTTAGGGCTACATCAACAGCAAACAAACCACTGAGATAGAACTTGAACCTGCTTTATTGGGTCAAGTTTCAAAGAGCTACCACAAACCGTGTTTGATTTAGAGTTTCAAATACATGTATCCGTATAGGAGAAAACAGAGTGAAACCTCAAAATGAAAACGGTTACTGCAAACGAACGGTTTAACCTAGAAGAACGAAATTTGGTGAGCCAAGTGGGATTGGTGTACTGATCATTCCCTGAAAGTATCATCAAGATTGGGTGAAAAAGTGTTTGCTGAGATTTCAGGCAACTTGTAGTTTTTTGGAAGCTTGGCAATCCCTTTCCATGAAAGGGATTCTCGCCAGTCTCTGCTTAGGGCTACATCAACAGCAAACCAACCATAAAGATAGAACTTGAAACTGCTTTATTGGGTCAAGTTTCAAAGAGCTAGCACAAACCGTGTTTGATTTAGAGTTCCAAATACATGTATCCGTATAGGAGAAAACATAGTGAAACCTCAAAATGAAAACGGTTACTGCAAACGAAGTGGTTAACCTAGAAGAACGAAATTTGTTAAGCCAGTGGGATTGGTGTACTGATCAATCCCTGAAAGTATCATCAAGATTGGGTGAAAAAGTGTTTGCTTAGATTCAGGCAACTGGTAGTTCTTTGGAAGCTTGGCAACCCTTTCCATGAAAGTGATTCTCCCCAGTCTCTGCTTAGGGCTACATCAACAGCAAACAAACAATAGAGATAGAACTTGAAACTGCTTTATTGGGTCAAGTTTCAAAGAGCTAGCACAAACCGTGTTTGATTTAGAGTTCCAAATACATGTATCTGTATAGGAGAAAACAGAGTGAAACCTCAAAATGAAACGGTTACTGCAAACGAAGGGTTTAACCTAGAAGAACGAAATTTGTTGAGCCAGTGGGATTAGTGTACTGATCATTTCCTGAAAGTATCATCAAGATTGGGTGAAAAAGTTTTTGCTGAGATTTCAGGCAACTCGTAGTTTTTTGGAAGCTTGGCAACCCCTTTCCATGAAAGTGATTCTCGCCAGTCTCTGCTTAGGGCTACATCAACAGCAAACAAACCATAAAGATAGAACTTGAAACTGCTTTATTGGGTCAAGTTTCAAAGAGCTAGCACAAACCGTGTTTGATTTAGAGTTCCAAATACATGTATCCGTATAGGAGAAAACAGAGTGAAACCTCAAAATGAAAACGGTTACTGCAAACGAACGGTTTAACCTAGCAGAACGAAATTCGATGAGCCAAGTGGGAATTGTGTACTGATCATTCCCTGAAAGTATCATCAAGATTGGGTGAAAAAGTTTTTGCTTAGATTTCAGGCAACTCGTAGTTTTTTGGAAGCTTGGCAACATCTTTCCATGAAAGTGATTCTCGCCAGTCTCTTCTTAGGGCTACATCAACAGCAAACAAACCACTGAGATAGAACTTGAACCTGCTTTATTGGGTCAAGTTTCAAAGAGCTAGCACAAACCGTGTTTGATTTAGAGTTTCAAATACATGTATCCGTATAGGAGAAAACAGAGTGAAACCTCAAAATGAAAACGGTTACTGCAAACGAAGGGTTTAACCTAGAAGAAGGAAATTTGTTAAACCAGTGGGATTGGTGTACTGATCAATCCCTGAAAGTATCATCAAGATTGGGTGAAAAAGTGTTTGCTGAGATTTCAGGCAACTGGTAGTTCTTTGGAAGCTTGGCAACCCCTTTCCATGAAAGTGATTCTCGCCAGTCTCTGCTTAGGGCTACATCAACAGCAAACAAACAATAGAAATAGAACTTGAAACTGCTTTATTGGGTCAAGTTTCAAAGAGCTAGCACAAACCGTGTTTGATTTAGAGTTTCAAATACATGTATCCGTATAGGAGAAAACAGAGTGAAACCTCAAAATGAAAACGGTTACTGCAAACGAAGGGTTTAACCTAGAAGAAGGAAATTTGTTAAACCAGTGGGATTGGTGTACTGATCAATCCCTGAAAGTATCATCAAGATTGGGTGAAAAAGTGTTTGCTGAGATTTCAGGCAACTGGTAGTTCTTTGGAAGCTTGGCAACCCCTTTCCATGAAAGTGATTCTCGCCAGTCTCTGCTTAGGGCTACATCAACAGCAAACAAACCATAGAGATAGAACTTGAAACTGCTTTATTGGGTCAAGTTTCAAAGAGCTAGCACAAACCGTGTTTGATTTAGAGTTCCAAATACATGTATCCGTATAGGAGAAAACAGAGTGAAACCTCAAAATGAAAACGGTTACTGCAAAAGAACGGTTTAACCTAGAAGAACGAAATTTGATGAGCCAGTGGGATTGGTGTACTGATCATTCCCTGAAAGTATCATCAAGATTGGGTGAAAAAGTGTTTGCTGAGATTTCAGGCAACTCGTAGTTTTTTGGAAGCTTGGCAACCCCTTTCCATGAAAGTGATTCTCGCCAGTCTCTGCTTAGGGCTACATCAACAGCAAACAAACCATAGAGATAGAACTTGAAACTGCTTTATTGGGTCAAGTTTCAAAGAGCTAGCACAAACCGTGTTTGATTTAGAGTTCCAAATACATGTATCCGTATAGGAGAAAACAGAGTGAAACCTCAAAATGAAAACGGTTACTGCAAACGAACGGTTTAACCTAGCAGAACGAAATTCGGTGAGCCAAGTGGGAATCGTGTACTGATCATTCCCTGAAAGTATCATCAAGATTGGGTGAAAAAGTGTTTGCTTAGATTTCAGGCAACTCGTAGTTATTTGGAAGCTTGGCAACATCTTTCCATGAAAGTGATTCTCGCCAGTCTCTGCTTAGGGCTACATCAACAGCAAACAAACCACTGAGATAGAACTTGAACCTGCTTTATTGGGTCAAGTTTCAAAGAGCTACCACAAACCGTGTTTGATTTAGAGTTTCAAATACATGTATCCGTATAGGAGAAAACAGAGTGAAACCTCAAAATGAAAACGGTTACTGCAAACGAACGGTTTAACCTAGAAGAACGAAATTTGGTGAGCCAAGTGGGATTTGTGTACTGATCATTCCCTGAATGTATAATCAAGATTGGGTGAAAAAGTGTTTGCTGAGATTTCAGGCAACTCGTAGTTTTTTGGAAGCTTGGCAACCCCTTTCCATGAAAGTGATTCTCGCCAGTCTCTGCTTAGGGCTATTTCAACAGCAAACAAACCATCGAGATGGAACTTGAAACTGCTTTATTGGGTCAAGTTTCAAAGAGCTAGCACAAACCGTGTTTGATTTAGAGTTCCAAATACATGTATTCGTATATTAGAAAACAGAGTGAACCCTCAAAATGAAAACGGTTACTGCAAACGAACGGTTTAACCTAGAAGAACGAAATTTGGTGAGCCAAGTGGGATTGGTGTACTGATCATTCCCTGAAAGTATCATCAAGATTGGGTGAAAAAGTGATTTCTGAGATTTCAGGCAACTCGTAGTTTTTTGGAAGCTTGGCAACCCCTTTCCATGAAAGTGATTCTCCCCAGTCTCTGCTTAGGGCTACATCAACAGCAAACAAACAATAGAGATAGAACTTGAAACTGCTTTATTGGGTCAAGTTTCAAAGAGCTAGCACAAACCGTGTTTGATTTAGAGTTCCAAATACATGTATCTGTATAGGAGAAAACAGAGTGAAACCTCAAAATGAAACGGTTACTGCAAACGAAGGGTTTAACCTAGAAGAACGAAATTTGTTGAGCCAGTGGGATTAGTGTACTGATCATTTCCTGAAAGTATCATCAAGATTGGGTGAAAAAGTTTTTGCTGAGATTTCAGGCAACTCGTAGTTTTTTGGAAGCTTGGCAACCCCTTTCCATGAAAGTGATTCTCGCCAGTCTCTGCTTAGGGCTACATCAACAGCAAACAAACCATAAAGATAGAACTTGAAACTGCTTTATTGGGTCAAGTTTCAAAGAGCTAGCACAAACCGTGTTTGATTTAGAGTTCCAAATACATGTATCCGTATAGGAGAAAACAGAGTGAAACCTCAAAATGAAAACGGTTACTGCAAACGAACGGTTTAACCTAGCAGAACGAAATTCGATGAGCCAAGTGGGAATTGTGTACTGATCATTCCCTGAAAGTATCATCAAGATTGGGTGAAAAAGTTTTTGCTTAGATTTCAGGCAACTCGTAGTTTTTTGGAAGCTTGGCAACATCTTTCCATGAAAGTGATTCTCGCCAGTCTCTTCTTAGGGCTACATCAACAGCAAACAAACCACTGAGATAGAACTTGAACCTGCTTTATTGGGTCAAGTTTCAAAGAGCTAGCACAAACCGTGTTTGATTTAGAGTTTCAAATACATGTATCCGTATAGGAGAAAACAGAGTGAAACCTCAAAATGAAAACGGTTACTGCAAACGAAGGGTTTAACCTAGAAGAAGGAAATTTGTTAAACCAGTGGGATTGGTGTACTGATCAATCCCTGAAAGTATCATCAAGATTGGGTGAAAAAGTGTTTGCTGAGATTTCAGGCAACTGGTAGTTCTTTGGAAGCTTGGCAACCCCTTTCCATGAAAGTGATTCTCGCCAGTCTCTGCTTAGGGCTACATCAACAGCAAACAAACAATAGAAATAGAACTTGAAACTGCTTTATTGGGTCAAGTTTCAAAGAGCTAGCACAAACCGTGTTTGATTTAGTGTTCCAAATACATGTATCTGTATAGCAGAAAACAGAGTGAAACCTCAAAATGAAAACGGTTCCTGCAAACGAACGGTTTAACCTAGAAAAACGAAATTTGTTGAGCCAGTGGGATTGGTGTACTGATCATTCCCTGAAAGTATCATTAAGATTGGGTGAAAAAGTGTTTGCTGAGATTTCAGGCAACTCGTAGTTTTTTGGAAGCTTGGCAACCCCTTTCCATGAAAGTGATTCTCGCCGGTCTCTGCTTAGGGCTACATCAACAGCAAACAAACCATAAAGATAGAACTTGAAACTGCTTTATTGGGTCAAGTTTCAAAGAGCTAGCACAAACCGTGTTTGATTTAGAGTTCCAAATACATGTATCCATATAGGAGAAAACAGAGTGAAACCTCAAAATGAAAACGGTTACTGCAAAAGAACGGTTTAACCTAGAAGAACGAAATTTAATGAGCCAGTAGGATTGGTGTACTGATCATTCCCTGAAAGTATCATCAAGATTGGGTGAAAAAGTGTTTGCTGAGATTTCAGGAAACTCGTAGTTTTTTGGAAGCTTGGCAACCCCTTTTCATGAAAGGGATTCTCGCCAGTCTCTGCTTAGGGCTACATCAACAGCAAACAAACCATAGAGATAGAACTTGAAACTGCTTAATTGGGTCAAGTTTCAAAGAGCTAGCACAAACCGTGTTTGATTTAGAGTTCCAAATACATGTATCCGTATAGGAGAAAACAGAGTGAAACCTCAAAATGAAAACGGTTACTGCAAACGAACGGTTTAACTTAGCAGAACGAAATACGGTGAGCCAAGTGGGAATCGTATACTTATCATTCCCTGAAAGTATCATCAAGATTGGGTGAAAAAGTGTTTGCTTAGATTTCATGCAACTCGTAGTTATTTGGAAGCTTGGCAACATCTTTCCATGAAAGTGATTCTCGCCAGTCTCTGCTTAGGGCTACATCAACAGCAAACAAACCACTGAGATAGAACTTGAACCTGCTTTATTGGGTCAAGTTTCAAAAGAGCTACCACAAACCGTGTTTGATTTAGAGTTTCAAATACATGTATCCGTATAGGAGAAAACAGAGTGAAACCTCAAAATGAAAACGGTTACTGCAAACGAACGGTTTAACCTAGAAGAACGAAATTTGGTGAGCCAAGTGGGATTTGTGTACTGATCATTCCCTGAATGTATAATCAAGATTGGGTGAAAAAGTGTTTGCTGAGATTTCAGGCAACTCGTAGTTTTTTGGAAGCTTGGCAACCCCTTTCCATGAAAGTTATTCTCGCCAGTCTCTGCTTAGGGCTATTTCCACAGCAAACAAACCATCAAGATGGAACTTGAAACTGCTTTATTGGGTCAAGTTTCAAAGAGCTAGCCCAAACCGTGTTTGATTTAGAGTTCCAAATACATGTATTCGTATATTAGAAAACAGAGTGAACCCTCAAAATGAAAACGGTCACTGCAAACGAACGGTTTAACCTAGAAGAACGAAATTTGGTGAGCCAAGTGGGATTGGTGTACTGATCATTCCCTGAAAGTATCATCAAGATTGGGTGAAAAAGTGATTTCTGAGATTTCAGGCAACTCGTAGTTTTTGGAAGCTTGGCAACCCCTTTCCATGAAAGTGATTCTCGCCAGTCTCTGCTTAGGGCTACATCAACAGCAAACAAACCACTGAGATAGAACTTGAACCCTGCATTATTGGGTCAAGTTTCAAAGAGCTAGAAAAAACCGTGTTTGATTTAGAGTTCCAAATACATGTATCAGTATAGGAGAAAACAGAGTGAAACCTCAAAATGAAAACTGTTACTGCAAACGAACGGTTTAACCTAGAAGAACGAATTTGGTGAGCCAAGTGGGATTGTGTACTGATCATTCCCTGAAAGTATCATCAATATTGGGTGAAAAAGTGTTTGCTGATATTTCAGGAAACTCGTAGTTTTTTGGAATCTTGGCAACCCCTTTTCATGAAAGTGATTCTCGCCAGTCTCTGCTTAGGTCTACATCAAAAGAAAACCAACCATAGAGATAGAACTTGAAACTGCTTTATTGGGTCAAGTTTCAAAGAGCTAGCACAAACCGTGTTTGATTTAGAGTTCCAAATACATGTATCCGTATAGGAGAAAACAGAGTGAAACCTCAAAATGAAAATGGTTACTGCAAACGAATGGTTTAACCTAGAAGAACGAAATTTGGTGAGCCAAGTAGGATTGGTGTACTCATCATTCCCTGAAAGTATCCTCAAGATTGGGTGAAAAAGTGTTTGCTGAGATTTCAGGAAAATCGTAGTTTTTTGGAAGCTTTGCAACCCTTTCCATGAAAGTGATTCTTGCCAGTCTCTGCTTAGGGCTACATCAACAGCAAACAAACCACTGAGATAGAACGTGAAACTGCTTTATTGGTCAAGTTTCAAAGAGTCAGCAGAAACCGTGTTGATTTAGAGTTCCAAATACATGTATCCTTATAGGAGAAAACAGAATGAAACCTCAAAATGAAAACGGATACTGCAAACGAACGGTTTAACCTAAACGAACGAAATTTGGTGAGCCCAGTGGGATTCGTATACTGATCATTCCACGAAAGTATCATCAAGATTGGGTGAAAAAGTGGTTTTCTGAGATTTCAGGGAACTCGTAGTTTTTTGGAAGCTTGGCAACCCCTTTCCATGAAAGTGATTCTCGCCAGTCTCTGCTTAGGACTACATCAATAGCAAACAAACCATAGAGATAGAACTTGAAACTGCTTTATTGGGTCAAGTTTCAAAGAGCTAGCACAAACCGTGTTTGATTTAGAGTTCCAAATACATGTAACTGTATAGGAGAAAACAGAGTTAAACCTCAAAATGAAAACGGTAACTGCAAACGAACGGTTTAACCTAGAAGAACGAAATTTGGTGAGTCAAGTTGGATTGGTGTACTGATCATTCCCTTCAAGTATCATCAAGATTGGGTAAAAAAGTGTTGCTGAGATTACAGGCAACTCGTAGTTTATTGAAGCTTGTCAACTCCTGTCCATGAATGTGATTTTCGCCAGTCTCTGCTTAGGACTTCATCAATAGCAAACAAACCATAGAGATAGAACTTGAAACTGCTTTATTGGGTCAAGTTTCAAAGAGCTAGCACAAACCGTGTTTGATTTAGAGTTCCAAATACATGTATCCGTATAGGAGAAAACAGAGTGAAATCTCAAAATGAAAACGGTTACTGCAAACGAACGTTTAACCTAGAAGAACGAAATTTGGTGAGCCAAGTGGGATTGGTGTACTGATCATTCCCTGAAAGAATCATCAAGATTGGGTGAAAAAGTGTTTGCCGAGATTTCAGGCAACTCGTCGTTTTTTGGAAGCTTGGCAACCCCTTTCCATAAAAGTGATTCTCGCCAGTCTCTGCTTAGGGCTACATCAACAGCAAACAAACCATAGAGATAGAACTTGAAACTGCTTTATTGGGTCAAGTTTCAAGGAGCTAGCAGAAACCGTGTTTGATTTAGAGTTCCAAATACATGTATCCATATAGGAGAAAACAGAGTGAAACCTGAAAAAGAAAACGGTTACTGCAAACAAAGGGTTTAACCTAGAAGAACGAAATTTGGTGAGCCAAGTGGGATTGGTGTACTGATCATTTCCTGAAAGTGTCATCAAGATTGGGTGAAAAAGTGTTTGCTGAGATTTCAGGCAACTCGTAGTTTTTTGGAAGCTTGGCAACCCCTTTTGATGAAAGTGATTCTCGCCAGTCTCTGGCTTAGGGCTACATCAACAGCAAACAAACCATAGAGATAGAACATGAAACTGCTTTATTGGGTCAAGTTTCAAAGAGCTAGCACAAACCATGTTTGATTTAGAGTTCCAAATACATGTATCCGTATAGGAGAAAACAGAGTGAAACCTCAAAATGAAAACGGTTACTGCAAAGGAATGGTTTAACCTACAAGAACGAAATTTGGTGAGCCAGTGGGATTGGTGTACTGATCATTCCATGAAAGTATCATCAAGATTGGGTAAAAAAAGTGTTTGCTGAGATTTCAGGCAACTCGTAGTTTTTTGGAAGCTTGGCAACCTCTTCCATGAAAGTGATTCTCGCCAGTCTCTGCTTAGGGCTACATCAACAGCAAACAAACCATAGAGATAGAACTTGAAACTGCTTTATTGGGTCAAGTTTCAAAGAGCTAGCACAAACCGTGTTGATTTAGAGTTCCAAATACATGTATCCGTATAGGAGAAAACAGAGTGAAACCTCAAATGAAAACGGTTACTGCAAACGAACGGTTTAACCTAGAAGAACGAAGTTAGGTGAGCCAAGTGGGATTGGTGTACTGATCATTCCCTGAAAGTATCAGGACGATTGGGTGAAAAGTGTTTGCTGAGATTTCAGGCAACTCGTAGTTTTTTGGAAGCTTGGCAACCCCTTTCCATGAAAGTGATTCTCTCCAGTCTCTGCTTAGGGCAACATCAACAGCAAACCAACCATAGAGATAAAACTTGAAACTGCTTTATTGGGTCAAGTTTCAAAGAGCTAGCACAAACCGTGTTTGATTTAGAGTTCCAAATACATGTATCCGTATAGGAGAAAACAGAGTGAAACCTCAAAATGAAAACGGTTACTGCAAACGAACGGTTTAACCTAGAAGAACGAAATTTGGTGAGCCAGGTGGGATTGGTGTACTGATCATTCCCTGAAAGAATCATCAAGATTGGGTGAAAAAGTGTTTGCTGAGATTTCAGGCAACTTGTAGTTTTTTGGAAGCTTGGCAACCCCTTTCCATGAAAGTGATTCTCGCCAGTCTTTGCTTAGGTCTACATCAACAGCAAAAAAAACATAGTGATAGAACTTGAAACTGCTTTATTGGGTCACGTTTCAAAGAGCTAGCACAAACCGTGTTTGATTTAGAGTTCCAAATACATGTATCGGTATAGGAGAAAACAGAGTGAAACCTCAAAATGAAAAACGGTTACTGCAAACGAACGGTTTAACCTAGAAGAACGAAATTTGATGAGCCAAGTTGGATTGGTGTACTGATCATTCCCTGAAAGTATCATCAAGATTGGGTGAAAAAGTGTTTGCTGAGATATCAGGCAACTCGTAGTTTTTTGGAAGCTTGGCAACCCCTTTCCATGAAAGTGATTCTCGCCAGTCTTTGCTTAGGGCTACATCAAGAGCAAACAAACCACTGAGATAGAACTTGAAACTGCTTTATTGGGTCAAGTTTCAAAAAGCTAGCACAAACCGTGTTTGATTTAGAGTTCCAAATACATGTATCCGTATAGGAGAAAACAGAGTGAAACCTCAAAATGAAAACGGTTACTGCAAACGAACGGTTTAACCTAGAAAAACGAAAATTGGTGAGCCAAGTGGGATTGGTGTACTGATCATTCCCTGAAAGTATCATCAAGATTGGGTGAAAAAACTGCTTGCTGATATTTCAGGCAACTCGTAGTTTTTTGGAAGCTTGGCATCCCCTTTCCATGAAAGTGATTCTCGCCAGTCTGTGCTTAGGACTACATCAATAGCAAAAAAAAACATAGAGATAGAACTTGAAACTGCTTTATTAGGTCAAGTTTCAAAGAGCTAGCAAAAACCGTGTTTGATTTAGAGTTCCAAATACATGTATCCTTATAGGAGAAAACAGAGTGAAACCTCAAAATGAAAACGGTTACTGCAAACGACGGTTTAACCTAGGAGAACGAAATTTGGTGAGCCAAGTGGGATTGGTGTACTGATCATTCTTTGAAGGTATCAGGACGATCGGGTGAAAAAGTGTTTACTGAGATTTCAGGCAACTCGTAGTTTTTTGGAAGCTTGGCAACCCCTTTCCATGAAAGTGATTCTCGCCAGTCTCTGCTTAGGGCTACATCAACAGCAAACAAACCACTGATATAGAACTTGAAACTGCTTTATTGGGTCAAGTTTCAAAGAGCTAGCACAAACCGTGTTTGATTTAGAGTTCCAAATACATGTATCCGTATAGGAGAAAACAGAGTGAAACCTCAAAATGAAAACGGTTAGTGCAAACGAACGGTTTAACCTAGAAGAACGATATTTGGTGAGCCAAGTGGGATTGGTGTACTGATCATTCCCTGAAAGTATCATCAAGATTGGGTGAAAAAGTTGTTTGCTGAGATTTCAGGCAACTCGTAGTTTTTTGGAAGCTTGGCAACCCCTTTCCATGAAAGTGATTCTCGCCAGTCTGTGCTTAGGACTACATCAATAGCAAAAAAAACATAGTGATAGAACTTGAAACAGCTTTTTTGGTCAAGTTTCAAAGAGCTAGCACAAACCGTGTTTGATTTAGAGTTCCAAATACATGTATCCGTATAGGAGAAAACAGAGTGAAACCTCAAAATGAAAACGGTTACTGCAAACGAACGGTTTAACCTAGAAGAACGAAATTAGGTGAGCCAAGTGTGATTGGTGTACTGATCATTCTCTGAAAGTATCATCAAGATTGGGTGAAGAAGTATTTGCTGAGATTTCAGGAAACTCGTAGTTTTTGGAAGCTTGGCAACCCCTTTCCATGAAAGTGATTCTCGGCAGTCTCTGCTTAGGGTACATCAACAGCAAACAAACCATAGAGATAGAACTTGAATCTGCTTTATTGGGTCAAGTTTCAAAGAGCTAGCACAAACCATGTTTGATTTAGAGTTCCAAATACATGTATCCGTATAGGAGAAAAAAGAGTGAAACCTCAAAATGAAAACGGTTACTGCAAACGAACGGTTTAACCTAGAAAAACGAAATTTGGTGAGCCAAGTGGGATTGGTGTACTGATCATTCCCTGAAAGTATCGTCAAGATTGGGTGAAAAAGTGCATGCTGATATTTCAGGCAACTCGTAGTTTTTTGGAAGCTTGGCAACCTCTTTCCATGAAAGTGATTCTCGCCAGTCTCTGCTTAGGGCTACATCAACAGCAAACAAACCATAGAGATAGAACTTGAAACTGCTTTATTGGGTCAAGTTTCAAAGAGCTAGCACAAACCGTGTTTGATTTAGAGTTCCAAATACATGTATCGTATAGGAGAAAACAGAGTGAAACCTCAAAATGAAAACGGTTACTGCAAACGAATGGTTTAACCTAGAAGAACGAAGTTAGGTGAGCCAAGTGGGATTGGTGTTCTGATCATTCCCTGAAAGTATCAGGACGATTGGGTGAAAAAGTGTTTGGTGAGATTTCAGGCAACTCGTAGTTTTTTGGAAGCTTGGCAACCCCTTTCCATGAAAGTGATTCTCGCCAGTCTCTGCTTAGGGCTACATCAACAGCAAACCAACCATAGAGATAAAACTTGAAACTGCTTTATTGGGTCAAGTTTTCAAAGAGCTAGCACAAACCGTGTTTGATTTAGAGTTCCAAATACATGTATCCGTATAGGAGAAAACAGAGTGAAACCTCAAAATGAAAACGGTTACTGCAAATGAACGGTTTAACCTAGAAGAAGTAAATTTGGTGACCCAAGTGGGATTGGTATACTGATCATTCCCTGAAAGTATCATCAAGATTGGGTGAAGAAGTGGTTGCTCAGATTTCAGGCAACTCGTAGTTTTTTGGAAGCTTGGCAACCCCTTTCCATGAAAGTGATTCTCGCCAGTCTGTGCTTAGGACTACATCAATAGCAAAAAAAACATAGTGATAGAACTTGAAACTGCTTTATTGGGTCAAGTTTCAAAGAGCTAGCACAAACCGTGTTTGATTTAGAGTTCCAAATACATGTATCCGTATAGGAGAAAACAGAGTGAAACCTCAAAATGAAAACGGTTACTGCAAACGAACGGTTTAACCTAGAAGAACGAAATTTGATGAGCCAAGTGGGATTGGTGTACTGATCATTCTCTGAAAGTATCATCAAGATTGGGTGAAAAAGTGTTTGCTGAGATTTCAGGAAACTCGTAGTTTTTTTGGAAGCTTGGCAACCCCTTTCCATGAAAGTGATTCTCGCCAGTCTCTGCTTAGGGCTACATCAACTGCAAACAAACCATAGAGATAGAACTTGAAACTGCTTTATTGGGTAAAGTATCAGAGAGCTAGCACAAACCGTATTTGATTTAGACTTCCAAATACATGTATCCGTATAGGAGAAAACAGAGTGAAACCTCAAAATTTAAACGGTTACTGCAAACGAACGGTTTAACCTAGAAGAACGAAATTTGGTGAGCCAAATGGGATTGGTGTACTGATCATTCCATGAAAGTATCATCAAGATTGGGTGAAAAAGTGTTTGCTGAGATTTCAGGCAACTCGTAGTTTTTTGGAAGCTTGGCAACCCCTTTCCATGAAAGTGATTCTAGCCAGTCTCTGCTTAGGGCTACTTCAACAGCAAACAAACCATAGAGATGGAACTTGAAATTGCTTTAATGGGTCAAGTTTCAAAGAGCTAGCACAAACCATGTTTGACTTAGAGTTCCAAATACATGTATCCGTATAGGAGAAAACAGAGTGAAACCTCAAAATGAAAACGGTTACTGCAAACAAACGGTTTAACCTAGAAGAACGAAATTTGGTGAGCCAAGTGGGATTGGTGTACTGATCATTCCCAGAAAGTATCATCAAGATTGGGTGAAAAAGTGTTTGCTGAGATTTCAGGCAACTCGTAGTTTTTTGGAAGCTTGGCAACCCCTTTCCATGAAAGTGATTCTCGCCAGTCTCTGCTTAGGGCTACATCAACAGCAAACAAACCATCGAGATAGAACTTGAAACTGCTTTACTGGTTCAAGTTTCAAAGAGCTAGCACAAACCGTGTTTGATTTAGAGTTCCAAATACATGTATTCGTATATTAGAAAACAAAGTGAAACCGCAAAATGAAAACGGTTACTGCAAACGAACGGTTTAACCTAGAAGAACGAAGTTAGGTGAGCCAAGTGGGATTGGTGTACTGATCATTTCCTGAAAGTATCAAGGACGATTGGGTGAAAAAGTGTTTGCTGAGATTTCAGGCAACTCGTAGTTTTTTTGGAAGCTTGGCAACCCCTTTCCATGAAAGTGATTCTCGCCAGTCTGTGCTTAGGGTACATCAACAGCAAACAAACCATAGAGATAGAACTTGAAACTGCTTTATTGGGTCACATTTCAAAGAGCTAGCACAAACCGTGTTTGATTTAGAGTTCCAAATACATGTATCCGTATAGGAGAAAACAGAGTGAAACCTCAAAATGAAAACGGTTACTGCAAACGAACGGTTTAACCTAGAAGACGAAATTTGGTGAGCCAAGTGGGTTTGGTGTACTGATCATTCCCTGAAAGTATCATCAAGATTGGGTGAAAAAGTGTTTGCTCAGATTTCAGGCAACTCGTAGTTTTTTGGAGCTTGGCAACCCCTTTCCATGAAAATGATTCTCGCCAGTCTCTGCTTAGGGCTACATCAACAGCAAACAAACCACTTATATAGAACTTGAAACTGCTTTATTGGGTCAAGTTTCAAAGAGGTAGCACAAACCGTATTTGATTTAGAGTTCCAAATACATGTATCCGTTAGGAGAAAACAGAGTGAAACCTCCAAATGTAAACGGTTACTGCAAACGAACGGTTTAACCTAGAAGAACGAAATTTGGTGAGCCAAGTGGGATTGGTGTACTGATCATTCCTGAAAGTATCATCAAGATTGGGTGAAAAAGTGTTTGCTGAGATTTCAGGCAACTCGTAGTTTTTTTTGGAAGCTTGGCAACCCCTTTCCATGAAAGTGATTCTCGCCAGTCTTTGCTTAGGGCTACATCAACAGCAAAAAAAACATAGTGATAGAACTTGAAACTGCTTTATTGGGTCACGTTTCAAAGAGCTAGCACAAACCGTGTTTGATTTAGAGTTCCAAAATACATGTATCCGTATAGGAGAAAACAGAGTGAAACCTGAAAATGAAAATGGTTACTGCAAACGAACGTTTAACCTAGAAGAACGAAATTTGATGAGCCAAGTTGGATTGGTGTACTGATCATTCCCTGAAAGTATCATCCAAGATTGGGTGAAAGAGTGTTTGCTGAGATATCAGGCAACTCGTATTTTTTTGTAAGCTTGGCAACCCCTTTCCATGAAAGTGATTCTCGCCAGTCTTTGCTTAGGGCTACATCAAGAGCAAACAAACCATAGAGATAGAACTTGAAACTGCTTTATTGGGTCACATTTCAAAGAGCTAGCACAAACCGTGTTTGATTTAGAGTTCCAAATACATGTATCCGTATAGGAGAAAACAGAGTGAAACCTCAAAATGAAAACGGTTACTGCAAACGAACGTTTAACCTAGAAGAACGAAATTTGGTGAGCCAGTGCGATTGATGTACTGATCATTCCCTGAAAGTATCATCAAGATTGGGTGAAAAAGTGTTTGCTGAGATTTCAGGCAACTCGTAGTTTTTTGGAAGCTTGGCAACCCCTTTCCATGAAAGTGATTCTCGCCAGTCTGTGCTTAGGACTGCATCAATAGCAAAAAAAACATAGAGATAGAACTTGAAACTGCTTTATTAGGTCAAGTTTCAAAGAGCTAGCAAAAACCGTGTTTGATTTAGAGTTCCAAATACATGTATCCTTATAGGAGAAAACAGAGTGAAACCTCAAAATGAAAACGGTTACTGCAAACGAACGGTTTAACCTAGGAGAACGAAATTTGGTGAGCCAAGTGGGATTGGTGTACTGATCATTCCCTGAAAGTATCATCAAGATTGGGTGAAAAAGTATTTGCTGAGATTTCAGGAAACTCGTAGTTTTTTGGAAGCTTGGCAACCCCTTTCCATGAAAGTGATTCTCGCCAGTCTCTGCTTCGGGCTACATCAACAGCAAACAAAGCACTGATATAGAACTTGAAACTGCTTTATTGGGTCAAGTTTCAAAGAGCTAGCACAAACCGTATTGATTTAGAGTTCCAAATACATGTATCCGTATAGGAGAAAACAGAGTGAAACCTCAAAATGAAAACGGTTACTGCAAACGAACGGTTTAACCTAGAAGAACGAAATTTGGTGAGCCAAGTGGGATTGGTGTACTGATCATTCCCTGAAAGTATCATCAAGATTGGGTGAAAAAGTGTTTGCTGAGATTTCAGGCAACTCGTAGTTTTTTGGAAGCTTGGCAACCCCTTTCCATGAAAGTGATTCTCGCCAGTCTGTGCTTAGGACTACATCAATAGCAAAAAAACATAGTGATAGAACTTGAAACTGCTTTTTTGGTCAAGTTTCAAAGAGCTAGCACAAACCGTGTTTGATTTAGAGTTCCAAATACATGTATCCTTATAGGAGAAAACAGAGTGAAACCTCAAAATGAAAACGGTTACTGCAAACGAACGGTTTAACTTAGAAGAACGAAATTTGATGAGCCAAGTGGGATTGGTGTACTGATCATTCCCTGAAAGTATCATCAAGATTGGGTGAAAAAGTGTTTGCTGAGATTTCAGGCAACTCGTAGTTTTTTGGAAGCTTGACCCATTTCCATGAAAGTGATTCTCGCCAGTCTTTTTTGCTATTGA
>NW_027522928.1:0-69464 GCF_052094955.1 Ictidomys tridecemlineatus
CAACCTCTGCTCTCTGTAACAGGACTCCCGCACCTCATTCTCCAACTACTGCTGTGTGCAACAGTTCTTCTGCACCCCAGTCTCCAACCTCTGCTCTCTACAACAGTCCTTCTGCACCCTAGTTATTAACATCTACTTTTTACAACAGTTCTTCTGTACCTCAGTTTGAAAACTTTGCTCTCTGCAATGACCCTTGTGCACCTCAGTCTCCTACTTCTGCTCTCCGTAACAGTCCTTCTGCACCTCAGTCTCTCAACTCTGCTCTCTGTAACAGAACTTCTGCAACCCAGTCTTAAACCCCTGCTCTCTGTAACAGGCCTTCTGCACCCCAGTCTCCAACCTCTTCTCTCTGCAACGATTCTTCTCCACCCCAGTCTCCAACATCTGCTCTCTGCCAAAGTTCGTTGCACCCCAGTCTCCAAAATCTGCTCTCTTTAAGATCCATCTGAACCACAGTCTCCAACCTCTGCTCTCTGTAAAAGTCCTTCTGCACCCAGTATTCAAACTCTGAACCCTTTAAGGTTCTTCTGCACCTCAGTCTCTAACCTCTGCTCTGTGTAACAGTCCTTCTGCCCCCCAGTCTCTAAAATCTGCTCTCTGCAAGAGTCCTTCTGCACCCCAGTCTCAAACATGTGCTCTCTGCCACAGTCTTTCTGCACCACAGTCTCCATACTCTGCTCTCTGCAATGATATTTCTGGACCACTGTCTCCAATGTCTGCTCTCTGTGACAGTCCTTCTGCACCACAGTCTCCAATGTCTCTATCTGAAAGATCCTCTGCATTCCAGTTTCAAAATTCTGTTCTCTGTAACATTCCTCTTCCACCCCAGTCTCAAAGCTCTGTCCTCTGCAACAGTCCTTCTGCTCCCCAGTCTCCGAGATCTGCTCTCGGTAACAGTCCTTCTGTACCGCAGTCTCCAAACTCTGCTCTCCTTAACGGTCCTTCTACACACCAGTCACCAAACTCTGCTCTCTCTTTCAGTCTCTCTGAACCCCAGTCTCCAACTTCTGTTCTCTATCGATCCTTCTGTACCTCAGTCTCCAACCTGTGCTCTATGTAAGAGTCGTTCTGCAACCCAGTCTCCAACCTCTGCTCTCGGTAACAGTCCTATACCGCAGTCTAAAACCTCTGCTCTCTGTAATGGTCCTTCTGCACCCGAATTTCCAAAATCTGCTTCCTGTAACAGTCCTTCTGCACCTGAGTCTTCAAACTCTTCTCTCTGTAAAAGTCCTTCTACACCTCAGTCTCCAAACTCTGCTCTCTGAAACAGTTTTTCTGCACCTCATTCTGTAACCTCTGGTCTCTGCACAATTTTTCTGAACCCCAGTCTCCAATATCTGCTCAATGTAACAGTCCTTCTGTATTGCAGTCACAAAACTCTGGTCTCTGTAAGATCCTTCAACAACCCAGTCTCCAAATATTGCTTTCTGTATCAGTCCTTCTAAACCACAGTCTCCAACCTCTGCTCTTTGTATCTATCCTTCTGCACCTCAGTCTCCAAACTGTGCTTTCTGTAACAGTCCTTGTGCACCCACGTCTCCCACCTCTGCTCTCTTTAACAGTCCTTCTATACCGCAGTCTCCAACCTCTGGTCTCTGTAATGGTCCTTCTGCACCCCAATTTTCAACCTCTTCTTTCTGTAACAGTTCTTCGGCAGCTCAGTCTCCAAACTCTGATCTTTCTAACAGTCCTTCAACAACTCAGTCTCCAACCTCTGCTCTCTGTAACAGTACTTCTGCACCTGAGTCTGAAACCTCTGTTCTCCATAATCTCTCTGCACACCAGTCTCCAACCTCTTCTCTCTGCAACGATTTTTCTCCACCCCAGTCTCCAACATCTGCTCTCTGCAAGCAGTCCTTTTGCACCCCAGTCTCGAAACTCTGCTCTCTGTAAGATCCATCTGAACCCCAGTCTCCAACCTCTGCTCTCTATAACAGTCCTTCTGCAAACCAGTCTCCAAATTCTTCTTTCTGTATCTGTCCTTCTGCAACTCAGTCTCCAACCTCTGCTCTCTGTAACAGTCAATCTGCACCCCAGTCTCTATAATATGCTCTCTGCAGCAGTCCTTCTGCACCGGAGTCATCAACATCTGCTCTCTGCAAGAGTCCTTCTGCACCCCAGTCTCCAAACTCTGCTCTCTGCAACGATCCTCCTGGACCCCAGTCTCCAATGTCTGCTCTCTGGAACAATCCTAGTGCACCAACCTCCAACCTCTGCTATGTGAAAGATCCTTCTGCACTCCCGTTTCCAAACTCTGCTCTCTGTATCATTTCTTTTCAACCACAGTCTCCAAGCTCTGTCCTCTGCAACAGTCCTTCTGCTCCCCAGTCTCTGAGATCTGCTCTCTCTTACAGTCATTCTGTAAAGCAGTCTCCAACCT
This sequence comes from Ictidomys tridecemlineatus, assembly GCF_052094955.1. Lineage (NCBI taxonomy): Eukaryota > Metazoa > Chordata > Mammalia > Rodentia > Sciuridae > Ictidomys > Ictidomys tridecemlineatus. Next base: position 2,381 of record NW_027522928.1, read on the forward strand.
CTTCTCTCTGTAACGGTCCTTCTAAACGCCAATATCCAACCTCCGCTTTATGTAACAGTTCTTCTGCACTTCAGTCTCCAAACTCTGCTCTCTGTAAAAGTCCTTCTACACCTCAGTCTCCAACCTCTGCTCTCTGTAACAGTCCTTCTGCACACCAGTCTCCAAACTCTGCTCTGTGTATCTGTCCTTCTGCACCTCAGTCTCCAACCTCTGCTGTCTGTAACAGTCCATCTGCACCCCAGTCTCTAAAATCTGCTCTCTAAAACAGTCCTTCTGCACCCCTGTCTCAAACATCTGCTCTCTGCAACAGTCCTTCTGCACCAAAGTCTCCAAACTCTGCTCTCTGCAACGATCCTTCTGGAACCCAGTCTCCAATGTCTGCTCTCTACAACAGTCCTTGTGCACCAAAGTCTCCAACCTCTGCTAGGTGTAAGATCCTTCTGCACTTCAGTTTCCAAACTCTGCTCTCTGTCACATTCCTTCTCCACGACAGTCTCCAACCTCTGTCCTCTGCAACAGTCCTTCTGCACCCAAGTCTCCAACCTCTGCTCTCTGCAACAGACTTTCTGTACTTCAGTTTAACCTCTATTCTCTGATATTTTCTTTCTTCACCCCAAACTCCAATCTCTACTTTATTTATCAGTCTTTTGCACCCCAGTATCCAAACTCTGCTCTCTGTAAGAGTCGTACTGAACCTCAGTCTCCAAACTCTGCTCTCTGTAAGATCCTTCTGCACCCCAGTTTTCAAACTCTTCTCTCTGTAAAATTACTTCTGCACCCTATTCTCCAACCTCTGCTTTCTGGAATGGTCCAGCTGCACCCCAGTATTTAACCTCTGTCCTCTGCAACAGTCCTTCTGCTCTCCAATATCCAAAATCTGGTCTCTGGAACAGTCTTTCTGTACTGAAATCTCATAACTCTGCTCTCCGTAAAGGTCCTTTTGCACCCCAGTCTCCAACCTCTGCTTTCTTTATCTGTCCTTCTTCACAACAGTCTCCAATTCTGCTCTCTGTAAGAGTCCTTCTGCACCTCAGTCTCCAACCTCTGCTCTTTGCAAAAGTCCTTCTGCACTGCATTCTCTAACCTCTGCTCTTTGAAACAGTCCTTCTGAACAACAGTCTCCAACATCTACTCTCTGCAACATTCCTTCTGTAACCTATTCTCCAAATTCTGCTCTCTGCAACAGTGTAGGATCCTTCTGAAACCCAGTCACAAAACTCTGATCTCTGTAACAGTCCTTCTGCAAACCAGTCTCAAAACTCTGCTCTCAGTAAGAGGCCTTCTGCAAGCCAGTTTCCAACCTCTGCTCTCTGTAGCAGTCCTTCTGCACCCCAGTCTCCAACATCCGCTCTCTGCAACAGTCCTTCTGCATCTTAGTCTGAAAAATCTGCTCTCTGCAACAAACCTTCTGCACCTCAATCTTTAAACTCTGCTCTATGTAAGATCCTTCTGCAACACCGACTTTAAAATCTGCTCCCTGTAACACTCCTTCTGCACCTCAGTCTCCAACCTCTGCTCTCTGTAACAGTCCTTTTACATCTCAGTCTGAAACCTTTGCTCTCTGCATGATCCTTCTGATCCCAGTCTTCAACCTCTGCTCTCTGTAACGATCCTTCTGCACCTCAGTCTCCAAACTCTACTCTCTGGAAGATCTTTCTGCCATCCAGTCTCCTAACTCTGCTCTGTATAACAGTTCTTATGCACCCAATTCATCAAACTCTGCTCTCTTTAACAGGCCTTCTGCATCCCAGTCTCAAAACTCTTCTCTGCAACGATCATTCTACACCCCTGTCTCCAACTTCTGCTCTCTGCAAAAGTTCTTCTGTACCCTAGTCTCCAACCTCTACTCTCTGTAAGACCTTTCTGCACCGCAGATTCCAACCTCTACTCTATGTAACAGTAATTCTGAACATCAGTCTCCAAAATCTGCTCTTTGTAACAGTCCTTCTGCACACCAGTGTCCAACCTCTGTTTTCTGAAACAGTCCCTCTGCACCGCAGTCTGCAAACTCTGCTCTCTGTAACAGTCCTGCTGTACCACAGTCTCCAAACTCTGCTCTCTGTATCAGTCCTTCTACACCCCAGTCTCCAACCTCTGCTCTCTGCAACGGTCCTTTTTAACCTCGATCTCTACTCTCTGTAAAACTACTTCTGCACTCCTTCTCCAAACTCATCTCTCCCTAACAGGCCTTCTGCACCCCAGTCTCTGACCTCTGTTCTCTATAACGATCCTTCTGCACACCAGTCTCCAAAATATGCTCTCTGTAACAATCCTTCTGCACCACAGTCTTCATACTCTGCTCACTGTAACAGTCCTTCTGCACCTTAGTCTGCAACCTCTGCTCTCTGCAATAGTCCTCCTGCACCGCAGTCTCCAAACTCTGCTCTCTGGAATAGTAATTCTGCACCCCAGTCTCCAACATCTGCTCTCTACAACAGTCCTCCTCCACCCCAGTCTCCAACCTTTGCTCTCTTTAACAGTCCTTCTGCACCCCAGTCTCCAAACTCTGCTTTCTGTATCAGTCCTTCTGCACCCAAGTCTCCAAACTCTGCTCTCTGTAACAGCCCTTCTGCACCCCAGTCTCCAACCTCTGCTCTCTGTATCAGTCTTTCTGCAACCCAGTCTCTGAACACTGCACTCTGCAACATTCCTTCTCCACCCCAGTCTCCAACCTCTGCTCTCTGTAACGTCCTTCTGCACATCAGTCTCCAAACTCTGCTCTCTGTAAAAGTCCTTCTGCACCCCATTCTCCAACCTCTGCTTTCTGTATCAGTCCTTCTGCACCACAGTCCCTAAACTCTTCTCTCGGTATCAGCGCTTCTGCACCTCACTCTGCCACCTCTTCTCTCTGCAAGAGTCCTTCTGCACCCCAGTCTTAAACGTCTGCTTGCTGCAACAGTCCTTCTGCACCCCAGTCTCCAAAATCGGCTCTCTGCAACAGTCCTTTACCACCCCAGTATCCAATCATTTATCTCTGTAACCGTCCTTCTGTACTGCAGTCTCCAACATCGGCTCTCTGAAACGGTTCTTATGCACACCAGTCTCCAAAATCTGCTTTCTGTATCAATCCTTCTGTACCCCGTCTCTAAACTCTTCTCTCTGTAACAGTCCTTCTGAACCTCAGACATTAAACTCTGCTCTCTGCAAAAGTCCTACTGTGCCTCATTCGCCAACCTCTGCTCTCTGCAAAAGTGCTTCTGCACCTCAGTGTCCAAACTCTGCTCTCTGTATAATCTTTCTGAAACCCAGTCTCCAACCTCTGCTATTTGCAATGGTCCTTCTGCACCCCAATCTCCAAACTCTGTTCTCTACAAAAATTATTCTGCACCCAAGTCTCCAACCTCTGCTCTCTGTAACAGTCCTTCTGTACAACAGTCTCCAATCTCTGTTCTCTGTAATGGTCCTTCTGCACCCCATTCTTCAACCATGGTTTCAGTATCAGTTCATCAACACCACATTTCAAAACTCTGCTCTCTGTAACAGTCCTTTTGCACCTCAGTCTGCAACCTCTGCTCTCTGCAATACTCCTTCTGCAGACCAGTCTACAATCTCTGCTCTCTGCAAAAGTCTTTCTGCAGCCCAGTCTCTAACATCTTCTCTCTGCAACAGTCGTTGCCCACCTCAGTCTCCAACCTCTGCTCACTGCAACAGTCCTTTTGCACCCCAGTCATCAAGCTCTGCTTTCTGTATCAGTCCTACTGCACCCCAGTATCCAACTTCTGCTCTCTGTAACACTCCTTATGCACCTCAGTCTCCAACCTCTACTCTCTGTAGCAGTCCTTCTCCAACCCACTCTAAAACCTCTGCTCACTGTAACCGGGCTTCTGCACCCCAGTCTCCAACCTCTTCTCTCTGTAACAGTCCTTCTGCACCTCAGTCTGAAAACTCTACTCTCAGCAACGATTCTTCTGCACCTCAGACTCCAAGCACTTCTCTCTGTAACAGGCTGTCTGCACCCCAGTCTCCAACGTCTGCTCTCTGTAAAAGTCCTTCTGCACCCCAGTCTCTAAACTCTGGTCTCTCTAACCATTTTTATGCACCTCAGTCTCCAACCTCTGCTCTATGCAACAGTCTTTCTGCACCTAAGTCTCCAACATCTGCTCTCTGCAACAGTCCTTCTACACCCCAGTCTACAACTTCTGCTCTCTGCAAGAGTCCTTCTTCACCCCAGTCTCCATACTCTGCTCGCCCAAACGATCCTCCTGCAACCCAGTTCCAACCTCTGTTCTCTACAAAAGTTTTTCTGCACCCCAGTCTCCAACCTCTGCTCTCTGTAATAGTCCTTCTGCACCTCAGTCTCCAACCTCTGCTCTCTGTAAGGGTCCTTGTGCACCCGAGTATCCAACCTCTGCTTTCTGTATCAGTCTTTCTGCACCCCAGTCTCCAACCTAGGCTCGCTGTAACAATCCTTCTGCACCTCAGTCTCTAACCTCTGCTTTCTGTAACATCCTTCTGCAACCCACTCTTCAAACTATGCTCTCTGTAACAGTCCTTCTACACCACAGTCTCCAAACACTGCTTTCTGTATCAGGCCTTCTGCACCCCAGTCTCCATCCTCTGATTTCTGTATCAGTGTTCTGCACAACAGTCTCCAAACTCTGGTCTCTTCAACGATCCTTCTGCACAAAAGTTTTCAACCTCTGTTCTCTTCAACACTTCTTCTGCACCACAGTCTCCAAACTCTGGTCTCTGTAACAGTCATTCTGTTCTGCAGTCTCCAAACTCTGTTGTCTTTAAGGGTCCTTCCTCTGTTTTCCAACCTCTGCTTTCTGTATCAGTTTCCAAACTCTGCTTTCTTAATCAGTCCATCTGCACCACAGTCTCTAAACTCTGCTCTCTTAACAGTTTTTCTGAACCTCAGTCTGCAACCTCTGCTCTCTGCAACAGTCCTAGGCACCCCGTTCTCCAAACACTGCTCTGTGCAAAAGTCCTTCTGCACCCCAGTCGCCAACATCTGCTCTCTACAACATTCCTTCTCCACCCCAGTCTCCAACCTCTGCTCTTTGCAACAGTCTTTCTGCACCCCAGTCTCCAACTTCTTCTTTCTGTATAAGTCCTTATGCACCCGAGTCTCCAACCTCTGTTCTCCGTAACAGTCCTTCTGCACTTCAGTCTCCAAACTCTGCTCTCTGCATCAGTCCTTCGGCACCCCAATCTTAAGTCTCTACTCTCTGCAACAGTCCTACTCCACCCCAGTCTCCAACCACTGCTCTCTGTTACAGTCCACCTGCACCTCAGACTCCAAACTCTTCTGTCCATAAAATCCTTCAGCAACACAGTCTCCAAACTCTGCTCTCTCTAACAGTCTTTCTGGACCCCAGTCTCTAACCTCTCCTCTCTGTAACAGGCCTTCTGAACGCCAGTCTCCCAACTCTGCTCTCTGTTGCAGGCCGTCTGCACCCCAGTCTCCAACCTCTTTTCTCTGTAACAGGCCTTCTGGATGCCAGTCTCCCAACTCTGCTCTCTGTAGCAGGCCTTCTGCATCCTAATCTCCATAATGTGCTCTCTGCAACGATCATTCTGCACCCCAGTCTTCAAACTGTGCTCTGTGTAACTGTACTTCTAGACCTTAGTTTCCAACCTCTACTCTCTGCTACACTCGTTCTGGACCCCAATTTCCAAACTCTACTCTCTGCAACAGTTTTTCTACATTGCAGTCTAAAACCTCTGCTATCTGCAACAGTCTTTCTGCACGCCAATCTCCAAGCTCTACTCTCAGCAGCAGTCCTTCTGAACCTCAGTCTCCAAACTTTGCTCTCTGGATCATTCCTTCTGCACCCCAGTCTCCAACCTCTGCTCTTTGTAACGATCCTTCTGCACCTCAGTCTTGAACCTCCGCTTTCTGTAACAGTCCTTCTGCAGCTCAGTCTCCAAACTCTTCCCTTGTAAGATTTTTCTGAAACCCAGTCTCCAACGTCTTCTCTCTGAAACAGTCCTTCTGGACCCCAGTCTCTAACCTCTCCTCTCTTTAACAGGCCTTCTGGACGCCAGTCTCCCAACTATGGTCTCTGTAGCAGGCCTTCTGCACCCCAGTCTCCAAACTCTGCTGCCTATAACAGTCCTTCTGCACCCAGTCTCCAACCTCTCCTCTCTGTAACAGGCCTTCTGAACGCCAGTCTCCCAACTCTGCTCTCTGTAGCAGGACTTCTGCACCCCAGTCTCCATAATGTGCTCTCTGCAACGATCCTTCTGCAACGCACTCTCTAACCTCTGATCTCTGCAACAGTCCATCTGCACCTCGTCTCCAAATTCTGCTCTCTGTAAGAGGCTTCTGCACCCCTGTTTCCAACCTCTGCTCTCTGTTACAGTCCTTCTGCACGCTAGTCTCCAACATCTGCTCTCTGCAACAGTCATTCTGCACCTCAGTCTTAAAACTCTTCTCTCTGCAACGACCCTTCTACACCCAAGTCTCCTAACTCGGCTCTCTGTAACAGTCGTTCTGCACCTCAGTCTCCCAACTCTGCTCTCTGCAAGATCCTTCTGCAACACAGTCTTTAAACTCTGCACTTTGTGCCTGTCCTTCTTCAAAACAGTCTCTAACTTCTGCTCTCTGTAACAGGACTTCTACAACTCAGTCTCCAACCTCTGCTCTCTGTAACAGTCCTTCTGCACCCCAGTCTCTAAAATCTGCTCTCTGCAACATTCCTTCTGCACCCCAGTCTTCAACATCTGCTCTCTGCAACACTCCTTCTGCACCCCAGTCTCCAAACTCCGCTATCTGCAAGGATCATTCTGGACCCCAGTCTCCAACCTCTGCTTTCAGCAACAGTCCTTCTGCTCCACAGTCTCCAAACTCTGCTCTCTATAAGATCCTTCTGCACTCTAGTTTCCAAACTCTGCTCTCTATAACATTCCTTGTCCACCCCAGTCTCCAACCTCTACTCTCTGCAACAGTCCTTCAGCTCCCAGTCTCCGAGATCTGTTCTCTTTAACAGTCCTTCTGTTTCACAGTCTTTAACCTCTGCTCTTTGTAAAGGTCCTTCTACACCCCAGTCTCCAACCTCTGCTTTCTGTATCAGTCTGCCTGAACCCCAGTCTCCAAAATCTGTTCTCTGTATCTATCCTTTGCACCTCAGTCTCCAACCTATGCTCTATGTAAGAGTCCTTCTGCACTCCAGTCTCCAACCTCTGCTCTAGGTAACAGTCCTATACCACAGTCTCCAAACTCTGCTCTCTGTAAGGGTCCTTCAGCACCTTAATTTCCAAACTCTGATTCCTGTAACAGTTTTTCTGCACCTGAGTCTCCAAACTCTGCTCTCTGTAACACTCCTTCTACATCCAAGTCTACAATCACTGCTCTCTGTAAAAGTCCACCTGTACCTCAGTCTGAAACCTTTGCTCTCCACGATTCTTCTGCACCCCAGTCTCCAACCACTGCTCTCTGTAACAGTCCACCTGCAGCTCAGTCTCCAAACTCAGCTCTCTGTAAGATCCTTCAGCAACTCAGTCTCCAAACACTGCTCTCTATAACAGTCCTTCTGCAACCCAGTCTCCAACCTCTCCTCTCTGTAACAGGCCTTCTGCACAAATGTCTCCAAACTCTGCTCTATGCAAGGATCATTCTGCACGCCTATCTCCAACCTCTGCTCTCTGCAATGATTCTTCTCCACCCAAGTCTCCAACATCTGCTCTCTGCAACTGTCCTTTTGCACTCCAGTCTTCAAAATCTGCTCTCTGTAACATCCATCAGAACGGAAGTCTCCAACATCTGCTCTCTGTAACAGTCCTTCTGCACCCCAGTCTCCAAACGCTGCTCTCTGTAACAGTCCTTCTTCACCTCAGTCTCCAACCCCTGATCTCTGTAACAATCCTTCTGCACCCCAGGCTCTAAAATCTTCTCTCTGCAACAGTCCTTCTCCACTCCAGTCTCCAACATCTGCTCTCTGCAACAGTCCTTCTATACCACAGTCTCCAAACTCTTCTCTCTGAAACGAACCTTCTGGACCCGTCTCCAACGTCTGCTCTCTGCAACAGTCCTTCTGCAATACAGTCTCCAACCTCTGCTCTCTTTAAGATCTTTCTGCACTCCAGTTTTCAAACTCTGCTCTCTGTAAAATTTCTTCTCCACCCCAGTCTCAAACCACTGTCCTCTTCAACAGTCCTTTTGCTCCCGAGTCTCCGAGATCTGCTCTCTGTCACAGACCTTATGTATCGCAGTTTCCAACCTCTGCTCTCTGTAAACGTCCTTCTGCAACCCAGTCTCTAACCTCTGCTTTTTGAATCAGTCATTTTGAACCCCAGTCTCCAACCTCTGCTTTCTGTATCAGTCTGCCTGAACCCCAGTCTCCAAAATCTGTTCTCTGTATCTATCCTTTGCAACTCAGTCTCCAACGTATGCTCTATGTCAGAGTCCTTCTGCACTCCAGTCTCCAACCTCTGCTCTTGGTAACAGTCCTATACCACAGTCTCCAAACTATGCTCTCTGTAAGGGTCCTACAGCACCTTACTTTCCAAACTCTGATTCCTGTAACAGTTTTTCTGAACCTGAGTCTCCAAACTCTGCTCTCTGTAACAGTCCTTCTACATCCAAGTCTCCAATCACTGCTCTCTGTAAAAGTCCACCTGTACCTCAGTCTGAAACCTCTGCTCTCCACGATTCTTCTGCGACCCAGTCTCCAACCACTGCTCTCTATAACAGTCCACCTGCAGCTCATTCTCCAAACTCAGCTCTCTGTAAGATCCTTCAGCAACTCAGTCTCCAAACACTGCTCTCTATAACAGTCCTTCTGCAACCCAGTCTCCACCCTCTCATCTCTGTAACAGGCCTTCTGCACAAATGTCTTCAAACTCTCAAACTCTGCTCTATGCAACGATCATTCTGCACGCATGTCTCCAAACTCTGCTCTCTGCAATGACCCTACTAAACCCCAGTATCCAACCTCTCATCTATGAAACAGTCCTTCTAAACCGCAGTCTCCAACCTATGCTCTCTGCAATGATACTTCTGCATCCCAGTCTCTAACAACTGCTCTCTGAAACAGTCCTTCTGGACCCCAGTCTACAACCTCTACTCTCTGCTACTTCTGCAGCTCAGTCTCAAAACACTGCTCTATTCAACATTTCTTCTGCACCCAAGTCTCCAACCTGTGCTCTCTGTAACTGTCCTGCTGCAACCCAGTTTCCAACCTCTGCTCTCTGTAGCGATCCTTCTGCACCTCATTCTCCAAACTCTGCTCTCTGCAATGATCCTTCTGCACCCCAGTCTTCATTCTCTGCTCCCTGTAAGAATCCTTTTGCACCCCAGTCTTTAACCTCTTCTCTCTGTAAAAGTCATTCTGCACTTCAGTCTCCAAGTTCTGCAATCTGTAACAGTCCTTCTGCACCCCAGTCTCAAACCTCTGCACTCAGAAATGATCTTTCTGCACTTCAGTCTCCAACCTCTGCTTTTTTTAATAGTCCTTCTGCACCCCAGTCTCCAACCTCTGCTCTCTGCAACGGTCTTTCTACATCCCAGTTTCCAAAATCTGCTCTCTGTAACAATCCTTATGCACCTCAGTTTCAAAACTCTGCTCTCTGAAACAGTCCTCCTCAAGCCCTGTCTCCAACCTCTGTTCTCAGTAACAGTTTTCTACACCCCAATCTTTAAACTCTGCTCTCTGTAGCACTCCTTCGGCACCCCAGTCTCCACCCTCTACTCTCTGTAAAAGTCCTTCTGCACCTCAGTCTTCAACCTCAGCTCTCTGTAAGATCCTTCTGTAACCCATTCTCCAAACGCTGCTCTCTGTAAAAGTCTTCTGCACCCCAGTCTCCAAACACTGCTCTCTGTAACAAGCCTTCGGCACCCCAATCTTCAAACTCTGCTTTCTGTAACAGGCCTTCTGCACCCCAGTCTCCAACCTGTTCTCTCTGCAAGGATCCTTCTGCATCCCAGTCTCCAAACTCTGCTCTCTGTAACAGTCCTTCTGCACCCCAGGATCCAACATCTGCTCTCTGAAACAGTTCTTCTGCACCTAAGTCTGAAAACTCGGCTCCCTGCAAAAATCCTTCTGCACCCGAGTTTCCAAACATTGCTCTCTGTAACAGGCCTTCTGAACCTCAGTCTACAAAATGCACTCTGTAATATCCTTCTGCAACCCAGTCACGAAATTGTGCTATCTTTAAGAGTCCTTCTGCACCTCAGTCTACAAACTCGTCTCTCTGTAACAGGCCTTCTGCACCCCAGTCTCCAATCTCTGCTCTCTGTAACAGGCCTTCTGCACCCCAGTCTCCAAACCCTTCTCTCTACAAGGATCTTTCTTAACCTCAGTCTTCAACCTCTGCTCTGTGCAACAGTTCTTCTGCATCTCAGTCTGAAATCTCTGCTCTCTGCAACGACCCTTCTGCACCCCAGTCTCCTACCTCTGCTCTCTGTAACAGTCCTTCTTCTCCTCAGTCTCCCAACTCTGCTCTCTTTGAGATCCTTCTGCAACCCAGTCTTTAAACTTTGCACTCTGTAACAATCCTTCTGCACAACAGTCTCAAACCTCTGCTCTCTGTAACAGGCCTTCTGCACACCAGTCTCCAACCTCTTCTCTCTGCAACGATTCTTCTCCACCCCAGTCTCCAACATCTGCTCTCTTCAACAATCTTTTTGCACCCCAGTCTCCAAACTCTGCTCTTTGTAAAATCCTCTCAACCCCATTCTCCAACCTCGGCTCTCTGTAACAGTCCTTCTGCACCCCAGTCTCCAAACTCTGCTCTCTGTAACAGTCCTTCTGCACCTCATTCTCCAACCTATTCTCTCTGCAATAATCTTTTTGCTCCCCAGTATCCGAGATCTGCTCTCTGTAACAGTCCTTCTGTACTGCAGTGTCCAACCTCTGCTCTCTGTTTCGGTTCTTCTACACCCCTGTCTTTAAACTCTGCTTTCTGTATCAGCCTGTCTGAACCATAGTCTCCAACCTCTATTCTCTGTATACATCCTTTTGCACCTCAGTCTCTAACTTGTGCTCTCTGTATGAGTCCTTCTGCATCCCAGTCTCCAACATCTGCTCTCAGTAACAGTTCTAAACCGCAGTCTCCAAACTCTGCTCTCTTTAAGGGTCCTTCTGCATGCCAATTCCAACCTCTGCTTCCTGTAACAGTCCTTCTACACCTCAGTCTCCAAACTCTGCTCTCTGTAACAGTCCTTCTGTACCCCAGTCTCCAAACTGTGCTCCCTGTAACAGTCCTTCTGCACCTCAGTCTGAAACCTCTGCTCTCTGCATGATCCTTCTGCACCCTTGTCTGCAACCACTGCTCTCTGTAACAGTCCACTTGCACATCAGTCTCTAACCTCTGCTCTCTGTAAGATCCTTCAGCAACCCAGACTCCAAACTCTGGTATCTATAATAGTCATTCTGCACCCCAGTCTCCAACCTCTCCTCTCTGTAACATGCCATTTGCACGCCAGTCTCCACACTCTGCTCTCTGTAGCAGGTCTTCTGCACCCCAGTCTCTAAACTCTGCTCTCAGCAATTATCCTTCTGCATCCCAATCTCCAACTTATGCTCTCTGCAATAATCCTATTGCACCCCAGTCTCCAAACTCTGATCTCTGCAACAGTCCTTCTGCACCTCAGTCTCTAACTTCTGCTCTGTGTAAGATTCTTCGTCACCCCTGTCTCCAAGCTCTGCTATTTGCAACTATTCTTCTGCACCCCAGTCTCCAACCTCTGTTCTATGTAACAGGACTTCTGCACCTCAGTCTCCAACCTCTGCTCTCTGCAACAGTCCTTCTGCATTTCAGTCTCTAAATTCTGCTCTCTGCAACAGTCCTTCTGCACCTCAGTCTCTAACTTCTGCTCTCTGTAAGATTCTTCTTCACCCCTGTCTCCAAGCTCTGCTATTTGCAACTATCCTTCTGCACCCCAGTCTGCAACCTCTGTTCTATGTAACAGGACTTCTGCACCTCAGTCTCCAACCTCTGCTCTCTGCAACAGTCCTTCTGTACTGCATTCTCCAAACTCTACTCTCTGAAACGTTCTTTCTGCACCCCATACTAGAGTATCTGCTTTCTGTATAAGTCCTTCTGCAGCCCAGTCTCTAACTTCTGCTCTAAGTGTCCTTCTGCACTTTGTTTCCAACCTCTGCTCTCTGCAAGAGTCCTACTTCACCCCAGTCTCCAAACTCTGCTCTCTGCAACAGTTCTTCTGCACTTCAGTTTCCAACCTCTGCTCTCTGCAAAAGTCTTTCTGCACCCCAGTCTGAAAACTATGCTCTCTTCAACGATCTTTCTGGACCCCAGTCTCAAACGTATGCTCTCTGCAACAGTCCTTCTGCACCACAGTCTCCAAACTCTACTCTCTGTAACAGTCCTTCTGCACCTCAGTCTGCAATCTCTGCTCTCTCTAAGATTCTTCTGCAACCCAGTCTCCAAACTCTGCTCTCTGTTACATTGTTTCTGCACACCAGTCACGAACCTCTGCTCTCTGCAACGATCCTTCTTCACCAAAGTCTCCAACGTATGCTGTCTGCAAAAGTCCTCTTCACACCAGTCTCCAACATCTGCTCTCTGCAACAGTCCTTCTGCCCCTCAGTCTTAAAACTCTGCTCTCTGCAAAGACCCTTCTACACCCAATCTCCGACTTTTGGTCTCTGTAACAGTCCTTTGCACCTCATTCTCCTAACTCTGCTCTCTATAAGATTCTTCTACAACCCAGTCTTTAAACTCTGCACTCTGTAACAGTCCTTCTGCACAACAGTCTCCAAACTCTGCTCTCTGTAACAGAAATTCTGCAATCCAGTCTCCATCTCTGCTCTCTGAAACAGGCCTTCTGCACCTCATTCTCCAACCTCTTCTCTCTACACGATTCTACTCCACCCAAGTCTCCAACCTCTGCTCTCTGCAACAGTGCTTTTGCACACCAGTCTCCAAACTCTGCTCTCTGTAAGATCCATCTCAACCCCAGTCTCCAACCTCTGCTCTCTGTAACAGTCCTTCTGCACCCCAGTTTCCAACATATGCTCTCTGCAACATTCCTTCTGCAGCCCAGTCTCCAACCTTTGCTCTCTGAAACAGTCCTTCTGCAGCCTAATCTCGAACCTCTGCTCTCTGAATCAGTCCTTATTCAACTCAGTTTCCTACCTCTGCTCTCTGTAACAGTCCTTTGCACTCCAGTCTCCAACCTCTGCTCTCTGTAACAGTCCTTCTGCACCCCAGTCTCCAACCTCTGCTCCCTGCAACCGTACTTCTGCAAACCAGTCTTCAAACTCTGCTCTCTGCAACGATCCTTCTGGTCCCCAGTCTCCAACCTCTGCTGTCTGGACGAGTCCTTCTGCACCACAGTCTCCAAACTCTGCTCTCTGTAAGATCCTTCTGCACTCCAGTTTCCAAACTCTGCTCTCTCTAACATTCGTTCTCCAAAGCAGTCTTTAACCTCTTTTTTCTGCAAGTGTCCTGCAGCATCCCAGTCTCCAACCTCTGTCCTCTGTAACAGTCCTTCGGGAAATCCAGTCTCAGAACTTTACTTTCTGTATCAGTCCTTCTGAACACCAGTCTCAAAACTCTGCTCTCTGTATCTTTCCTTCTGCACCTCAGTCTCCAATCTGTGCTCTCTATAACATTCCTTCTAAACCCCAGTCTCCAAACTCTGCTCTCTCTAAGAGTCTTTCTATACCGCAGTCTCCAAACTCTGGTCTTTGTAATGGTCCTTCTGCACCCCAATTTTCAACCTCCACTTTCTGTAACAGTCCTTCTGCACCTCAGTCTCCAAACTCTGCTCTTACTAACAGTACTTCTACAACTCAGTCTCCAACCTCTGCTCTCTGTAACAGTCCTTTGTCACCTCAGTCTGACACCTCTCCTCTCTGCATGGTCCTTCTGCACCTCAGTCTCCAACCACTGCTCTCTGTAACAGTCAACCTGCACCTCAGTCTCCAACCTCTTCTCTCCGTGAGATCCTTCAGCAACCCAGTCTCCAAACTCTGCTCTCTAAAACAGTCCTTCTGCACCCCAGTCTCCAAATTCTCCTCTCTGTAAAAGGCCTTCTGGACGCCAGTCTCCCAACTCTTCACTCTCTAGCAGGCCTTCTGAACACAAGTCTGCATAATGAGCTCTCTGCAACGATCCTTTTGCACCCCAGTCTCCAACATCTAATCTCTGCAACAGTCTATCTGGACCTCAGTCTCCAAATTCTGCTCTCTGTAAGATGCTTCTGCACCCCTGTATCCAACCTCTGCTCTCTGCAACAGTCCTTTTCCACCCTAGTCTAAAAATTCTGCTCTCTACAACAGTTCTTCTGCACCTCAGTCTCCCAACTCTGCTCTCTGTAAGATCCTTCTGCAACCCAGTCTTTAAACTCTGCACTTTGTACCTGTCCTTCTGCACAACAGTCTCCAACCTCTGCTCTCTGTAACAGGAATTCTGCAACCCAGTCTCCAAGCTCTGATCTCTGTAACAGGCTTTATTCACCCCAGTCTAAAACCTCTTCTCTCTGCAACGATTCTTCTCAACCCCAGTCTCCAACATCTGCTGTCTGCAACAGTCGTTTTGAACCCCAGTCTCCAAACTCTGCTCTCTGTAAGATCATTCTGAACCCCAGTCTCCAACCTATGCTCTCTGTAGCAGTCTTTCTTCACCCAAGTCTCCAAATTCTGCTCTGTATTACAGTCCTACTGCACCTCAATCTCCAACCTCTGCTCTCTGTAACAGTCCTTCTGCACCCCAGTCTCTAAAATCTGCTCTCAGCAACATTCCTTCTGCACCCCAGTCTTCAACATCTTCTCTCTGCAACACTCCTTCTTTACCCCAGTCTCCAAACTCCGTTATCTGCAAGGATCCTTCTGGACCCCAGTCTCCAACCTCTGCTCTCAGCAACAGTCCTTCTGCTCCAAGTCTCCAACCTCTGCTCTCTATAAGATCCTTCTGCACTCTAGTTTCCAAACTCTGCTCTCTATAACATTGCTTCTCCACCCCAGTCTCCAACCTCTGCTCTCTGCAACAGTCCTTCAGCTCCCAGTCTTTGAGATCTGTTCTCTTCAATAGTCCTTCTGTTTCACAGACTCCAACCTCTGCTCTTTGTAAAGGTCATTCTACACCCCAGTCTCCAAACTCTGCTTTCTGTATCAGTCTGCCTGAACCCCAGTCTCCAAAATCTGTTCTCTGTATCTATCCTTTGCACCTCAGTCTCCAACCTATGCTCTATGTAAGAGTCCTTCTGCACTCCAGTCTCCAACCTCTGCTCTAGGTAACAGTCCTATACCGCAGTCTCCAAACTCTGCTCTGTGTAAGGGTCCTTCAGCACCTTAATTTCCAAACTCTGATTCCTGTAACAGTTTTTCTGCACCTGAGTCTCCAAACTCTGCTCTCTGTAACAGTCCTTCTATACCCCAGTCTCCAATCACTGCTTTCTGTAAAAGTCCACCTGTACCTCAGTCTGAAACCTCTGCTCTCCACGATTCTTCTGCACCCCAGTCTCCAACCACTGCTCTCTGTAACAGTCCACCTGCAGCTCAGTCTCCAACCTGTGCTCTCTGTAAGATCCTTCAGCAACTCAGTCTCCAAACACTGCTTTCTATAACAGTCCTTCTGCATCCCAGTCTCCAACCTCTTCTTTCTGTAACAGGCCTTCTGCACAAATGTCTCCAAACTCTACTCTATGCAAGGATCATTCTGCACGCTTGTCTCCAACCTCTGCTCTCTGCAATGATTCTTCTCCACCCAAGTCTCCAACATCTGCTCTCTACAACTGTCCTTTTGCACCCCATCATGCAATCTCTGCTCTCTGTAACATCCATCTGAATGGAAGTCTCCAACATTTGCTCTCTGGAATGATCCTACTGCACCCCAGTCTCAATCCTCTGATCTCTGCAACAATCCTTCTGCACCACAGTATCCAACCTCTGCTCTCCGCAAGAGTCATTGTGCACCCCAGTCTACAAACTCTGCTCTCTACAACAGTCCTTCTGCACCCTTGTTACCAACATCTGCTCTCTGCTACAGTACTTCTGCACCCCAGTCTTCAACCACTGCTCTCTGTAACAGTCCTCCTGTACAACAGTATCCAAACTCTGCTCTCTGTAAAGGTCTTTCTGCACCCCAGACTCCAATCGCTGCTTTCTGTATCAGTCCTTCTGCATCCCAGTTTCCAACCTCTGCTCTCTGTAAGAGTCCTCTTGCACCTCATTCTCCAACCTCTGATCTCTGCAACAGTCCTTCTGCAACTCAGTATCCAAATTCTGCTCTCCGTAAGATTTTTCTGCACCCCTGTATTTAACCTCTGCTCTCAAAAACTTTCCTTCTGAATCCGAGTCTCCAAACTCTCCTCTCTGTAACAGGACTTCCGCACCTCAGTCTCCAAACTCTGCTCTCTGCAACAATCCTTCTCCACCCCAGTCTCCAACCTCTGCTTTCTACATTAGTCCTTCTGGACCCTAGTTACCAACATCTGCTCTCTTCAGCAGTCCCTCTGCACGCCAGTCTCCAACATCTGCTCTCTGCAACAGTCATTCTGCACCTCATTCTGAAAACTCTGCTCTCTGCAACGACCCTTCTGCACCCCAGTCTCCTACCTCTGCTCTCTGTAACAGTCTTTCTGCACCAATATCTCCAACCTCTGCTCTCTGTAAGATCCTTCTGCACTCCTGTTTCCAAACTTTGCTCTCTCTAACATTCCTTCTCCAAACCAGTCTTTAACCTCTTCTTTCTGCAAGTGTCCGGCAGCACCCCAGTCTCCAACCTCTGTCCTCTGCAACAGTCCTTCTGCTCCCCAGTCTCCAACATCTGCTCTCTGTAACAGTCCTTCGGGAAATCCAATCTCAAAACTTTGCTTTCTGTATCAGTCCTCTGAACACCAGTCTCAAAACTCTGCTCTCTGTATCTATCCTTCTGCATCTCAGTCTCCAGTCTGTGCTCTCTGTAACATTCCTTCTACACCCCAGTCTCCAAACTCTGCTCTCTGTAAGAGTTTTTCTATACCGCAGTCTCCAAACTCTGGTCTTTGAAACGGTCCTTCTGCACCTCAATTTCCAACCTCTGCTTTCTTTAACAGTCCTTTTGCACCTCAGTCTCCAAACTCTGCTCTTTTTAACAGTACTTCTACACCTCAGTATCCAACCTCTGCTCTCTGTAACAGTCCTTTGTCACCTCAGTCTGACACCTCTCCTCTCTGCATGGTCCTTCTGCACCTCAGTCTCCAACCACTGCTCTCTGTAACAGTCCACCTGTACCTCAGTGTCCAACCTTTCTCTCCGTATGATCCTTCAGCAACCCAGTCTCCAAACTCTGCTCCTAAAACAGTCCTTCTGCACCCCAGTCTCCAACTTCTCCTCTCTGTAAAAGGCCTTCTGGACGCCAGTCTCCCAACTCTTCACTCTGTAGCAAGCCTTCTGAACCCACGTCTCCATAATGAGCTCTCTGCAATGATCATTGTGCACCCCAGTCTCCAACATCTTATCTCTGCAACAGTCCATCTGCACCTCAGTCTCCAAATTTTGCTCTCTGTAAGATGCTTCTGCACCCCTGTATCCAAACTCTGCTCTCTGTAACAGGACTTCCGCACCTCAGTCTCAAACCTCTGCTCTCTGCAACAGTCCTTTTTCACCCTAGTCTAAAAATTCTTCTCTCTACAACAGTCCTTCTGCACACTAGTTACCAACATCTGCTTTCTGCAACAGTCCTTCTGCACCTCAGTCTCCCAACTCTGCTCTCTGTAAGATCCTTCTGCAACCCAGTCTTTAAACTCTGCTGTTTGTACCTGTCCTTCTGCAGAACAGTCTCCAACTTCTGCCCTCTGTAACAGGACTTCTGCAACCCAGTCTCCAAACTCTGCTCTCTGTAACAGGCTTTATTTACCAAAGTCTAAAACCTCTTCTCTCTGCAACGATTCTTCTCAACCTCAGTCTCCAACATCTGCTGTCTGCAACAGTCATTTTGAACCCCAGTCTCCAAACTCTGCTCTCTGTAAGATCGATCTTAACCGCAGTCTCCAACCTATGCTCTCTGTAACAGTCCTTCTACACCCAAGTCTCCAAACTCTGCTCTGTATAATAGTCCTTCTGCACCTCAGTCTCCAACCTCTGCTCTCTTGAACAGTCCTTCTGCACCCCAGGCTCTAAAATCTGCTCTCAGCAACATTCTTTCTGTACCCCAGTCTTCAACATATGCTCTCTGCAACACTCCTTCTGCACCCCAGTCTCTAAACTCCGCTATCTGCAAGGATTTTTCTGGACCCCAGTCTTTAACCTCTGCTCTCAGCAACAGTCCTTCTGTTCCACAGTCTCCAAACTCTGCTCTCTATAAGATACTTCTGCACTCTAGTTTCCTACTCTGCTCTCTATAACATTCCTTCTTCACCCCAGTCTCTAACCTTTCCTCTCTGCAACAGTCCTTCTGCTCCCAGTCTCGGAGATCTGTTCTCTTTAACAGTCCTTCTGTTTCGCAGTCTCCAACCTCTGCTCTTTGTAAAGGTCCTTCTACATCCCAGTCTCCAAGCTCTGCTTTCTGTATCAGTCTGCCTGAACCCCAGTCTCCAAAATCTGTTCTCTGTATCTATCCTTTGCACCTCAGTCTCCAACCTATGCTCTATGTAGGAGTCCTTCTGCACTCTAGTCTCCAACCTCTGCTGTAGGTAGCAGTCCTATACCGCAGTCTCCAAACTCTGCTCTCTGTAAGGGTCCTTCAGCACCTTAATTTCCAAACTCTGATTCCTGTAACAGTTTTTCTGCACCTGAGTCTCCAAACTCTAGTCTCTGGAACAGTCCTTCTACACCCCAGTCTCTAATCACTGCTCTCTGTAAAAGTCCACCTGTACCTCAGTCTGAAACCTCTGCTCTCCACGATTCTTCTGCACCCCAGTCTCCAACAACTGCTCTCTGTAACAGTCCACCTGCAGCTCAGTCTCCAACCTGTGCTCTCTGTAAGATCCTACAGCAACTCAGTCTTTAAACACTGCTCTCCATAACAGTCCTTCTGCACGCCAGTCTCCAACCTCTCCTCTCTGTAACAGGCCTTTTGCACAAATGTCTCCAAACTCTGCTCTATGCAAGGATCATTCTGCACGCCTGTCTCCAGCCTATGCTCTCTGCAATTATTTTTCTCCACACAAGTCTCCAACATCTGCTCCCTGCAACTGTCCTTTTGCATCCCAGTCTGCAAACTCTGCTCTTTGTAACATCCATCTGAACGGAAGTCTCCAACCTCTGCTCTCTGTAACAGTCTTTCTGCACCCCAGTCTCCAAACGCTGCTCTCTGTTTCAGTCCTTCTTCACCTCAGTCTCCAACCCCTGCTTTTTGTAACAATCGTTCTGCATCCCAGTCTCTAAAATCTGCTCTCTGCAACAGTATTTCTTCACTCCAGTCTCCAACATCTGCTCTCTGCAACAGTCCTTCTGCACCACAGTCTCCAAACTCTGCTCTCTGCAACGAACCTTCTGGACCTCAGTCTCCAATGTCTGCTCTCTGCAACAGTCCTTCTGCAATACAGTCTCCAACCTCTGCTCTCTGTAAGATCTTTCTGCACTCCAGTTTTCAAACTCTGCTCTCTATAAAATTTCTTCTCCACCCCAGTCTCAAACCTTTGTCCTCTTCAACAGTCCTTCTGCTCCCCAGTCTCCGTGATCTGCTCTCTGTCACAGACCTTATGTACCGCAGTTTCCAAACTCTGCTCTCTGTAAAGGTCCTTTTGCAACCCAGTCTCTAAACTCTGCTTTTTGAATCAGTCATTCTGAACCCCAGTCTCCAACCTCTGCTCTTTGTATCTATCCTTCTGCACCTCAGTCTTCAACCTGTGCTTTCTGTAATAATCCTTCTGCACCCCAGTCTCCAAACTCTGCTCTCTGTAACGGTTGTCCTGCACCCCAATTTCCAACCTCTGCTTTCTGTAACAGTTTTTTTTGCACGTCAGTCTCTAAACTCTGCTCTCTTTAAAAGTCCTACTACACCTCAGTCTCCAACCTCTGCTCTCTGTAACAGTACTTCTGCACGTCAGTCTGAAACCTCTGCTCTCCACGATTCTTCTGCACCCCAGTATCCAACCACTGCTCTCTGTAACAGTCCACCTGCACCTCAGTCTCCAACATCTGCTCTCTGTAAGTTCTTTCAGCAAACTAGTCTCCAAACTCTGCTCTCTGTAACAGTTTTTCTGCACCCCAGGCTCCAACCTCTAATCTCTGTAACAGGCCTTCTGCATTCCAGTCTCGAAACTCTGCTCTCTATAGCAGTCCTTCTTCACACCACTCTCCATCCTTTGCTCTCTGCAATAATCATTCTGCACCCCAGTAAAAACCTTTGCTCTCTGCAATGATCCTACTGGACCCCAGTCTCAAACCTTTGATCTCTGCAACAGTCCTTCTGCACCTCAGTCTCCAAATTCTGCTCTCTGTAAGATCCTTCTGCAACCCTGTCTCCAACCTCTGTCTCTATAACAGTCCGTCTGCACCCCAGTCTCCAACCTCTGCTGTCCT
Source organism: Ictidomys tridecemlineatus (assembly GCF_052094955.1). NCBI lineage: Eukaryota > Metazoa > Chordata > Mammalia > Rodentia > Sciuridae > Ictidomys > Ictidomys tridecemlineatus. The sequence goes on from NW_027522928.1 coordinate 22,741, forward strand.
CAAGAGTCATTGTGCACACCAGTCTACAAACTCTGCTCTCTACAACAGTCCTTCTGCACCCTAGTTAACAACATCTGCTCTCTGCTACAGTACTTCTGCACCCCAGTCTTCAAACGCTGCTCTATGTAACAGTCCTCCTGTACTACAGTATCCAACCTCTGCTCTCTGTAATGGTCTTTCTGCACTCCAGACTCCAATCGCTGCTTTCTGTATCAGTTCTTCTGCACCCCAATTTCCAACCTCTGCTCTCGGTAAGAGTCCTCCTTTACCTCAGTATCAAACCTCTGATCTCTGCAACAGTCCTTCTGCAACTCAGTCTCCAAATTCTGCTCTCTGTAAGATCCTTCTGCACCCCTGTATTTAAACTCTGCTCTGAGAAACTGTCCTTCTGAATCTGAGTCTCCAAACTCTCCTCTCTGTAACAGGACTTTCGCACCTCAGTCTTCAACCTCTGCTCTCTGCAAGAGTCCTTCTCCACCCCAGTCTCCAACCTCTGCTTTCTACATTAGTCTTTCTGGACCCTAGTTACCAACATCTGCTCTCTACAACAGTCCCTCTGCACGCCACTCTCCAACATCTCCTCTCTGCAACAGTCATTCTGCACCTCATTCTGAAAACTCTGCTCTCTGCAACGACCCTTCTACACCCCAGTGTCCTACCTCTGCTCTCTGTAACAGTCCTTCTGCACCTCAGTCTCCAAACTCTGCTCTCTGTTTGATCCTTCTGCAACCCAGACTTTAAACTCTGCACTCTGTAACAGTCCTTCTGCACAACAGTCTCCAAACTCTGCTCTCTGTAACAGGACCTCTGCAACGCAGTCTCCAAACTCTGCTCTGTGTAACAGGTTTTTTGCACCCCAGTCTCCAACCTCTTCTCTCTGCAACGATTCTTCTCCACCCCAGTCTCCAACATATGCTCTCTTCAACAATCCTTTTGCACCCCAGTCTCCAACCTCTTCTCTCTGCAACGATTCTTCTCCACCCCAGCCTCCAACATCTGCTCTCTTCAACAATCCTTTTGCACCCCAGTCTCCAAACTCTGCTCTTCGTAAGATCCATCTGAACCCCATTCTTCAACCTCTGCTCTTTGTAACAGTCCTTCTGCACCCCAGTCTCAAATCTCTGCTCGCTAAAACAGTCCTTGTGAACCCCAGTCTCCAACATCTGCTTCCTGCAACAGTTCTTCTGTACCTCATTCTGAAAACTCTGCTCTTTGCAACAGTCCTTTTACACCCTAGTCTCTGTACTCTGCTCATGCCAACGATCCTTCTGCACCCCAGTCTCCAACCTTTATTTGCTACATCAGTTCTTCTGCACCCCAGTCTCCAACCTCGGCTCTCTGTAACAATCTTTCTGTACTGCCGTCTCCAACCTCTGTTCTCTGTAAGGGTCCTCATGCACCCCAGTCTCCAACCTCTGCTTTCTGTATCAGTCGTTTTGCACCACCGTCTCCAAACTCTTCCCTCTCTAACAGTCCTTCTGCAACTCAGTCTGCAACCTCTGCACTCTGCAACAGTTTTTCTGCACCACAGTATCCATCCTCTACTCTCTGCAACAGTCCTTTTGCACCCCAGTCTCCAACATCTGCTCTCTGCAACAGTAATTTTCCAGCTTAGTCTCCAACCTCTGCTCTCTGTAACAGTCCTTCTGTACTGCATTCTCCAAACTCTGCTCTCGGGAAGGGTACTTCTGCACCTGAGTCTCCAAACTCTGCTTTCTGTATCAGTCCTTCTGCACCCCAGTCTCCAAACTGTGCTCTGTGTAACTGTACTTCTGCACCTTAGTCTCCAACCTCTGCTCTCTGCTACACTCTTTTTGGACCTCAATTTCCAAACTCTACTCTCTGCAACAGTTTTTCTACATTGCAGTCTAAAACCTCTGCTCTCTGCAACGATCCTTCTGCACCTCAGTCTCCAATCTCTGCTCTCTGCAACGATTCTTCTGCACACCAGACTCAAACCTCTGCTAGCTGCAACAGTCCTTGTGAACCCCAGTCTCCAACATCGGCTTCCTGCAACAGTTCTTCTGCACCTTAGTCTTCAACCTCTGCTCTCTACAAAGGTGCTTCTGAACCCTAGTCTCCAACCTGTGTTCTCTGCAAAAGTCCTTCTCCACCCCAGTCTCCAACCTTTTCTCTCTTTAACAGTCTTTTTGCACCCCAGTCTCCAACATCTGCTTTCTCCATAAGTCCTCTTGCACTTCTGCAGCGCAGTCTCCAACCTCTGCTCTCTTTAACAGTCTTTCTGCACCTCAGTCTCCAACCTCTGCTTTCTGCAAGAGTCCTCTTGCACCCCCGTCTCCAATCTCTGCTCTCTGCAACATTCCTTCTGAACCCGAGTCTCCTACATGTGTTTTCTCTAAAAGTCCTTCTGCACTCCAGTGTGAAACCTCTTCTCTCTGTAACGATGCTTCTGCAACACAGTCTCTGAACTCTGCTCTCTGCAATGATCTTTCTGTACCTCAGTCTCCAAATTCTGCTCTCTACAACGATCCTTTTGCACCCCAGTCTCAAACATCTGCACTGTGTAACAGTCTTTCTACACGTCAGTCTCCAACCTCTGCTCTCTGCAACAGTCTTTTTGCACCCCAATATCCAACATCTGCTCTCTTCAACAGTCTTTCTATACCCCAGTGTCCAACCTCTGGTCTCTTAAACAGTCCTTCTGAACCCCACTATTCAACCTCTACTCTCTCTAACAGTACTTCTGCACCTCAGTCTCCAATCTCTGCTCTCTGAAAGAATCTTCTGCAACCCAGTCACCAAACTCTGCTCTCTGTAACAGTTTTAATGCTCCCCAGTACCAAACTCTGCTCTCTGTAAGAGGCCTTCTGCACCACAGTAATCAACCTCTGCTCTCTGTAACGATCCTTCTACACATCAGTCTTTAACCTCTGCTCTCAGCAATGGTCCTTATGCACCCCACTTTCCAAACTCTGCTCTCCACAACAGTCCTTCTCTACCCCAGTCCCCAACCTCAGCTCTTTGAAAGATCCTTCTGCACCAAATTCTCCAAACTCTACTCTCTGTAACAGTCCTTCTGCACCTCAGTATTCAACAACTGCTTCCTGCATCAGTCTTTCTACACCCAAGTCTCCAAACTCTGCTCTCTGGAAAAGTCCTTCTATACCCCAGTCTCCATAATCTGCTCTCTGCAACGATTCTTCTGCACCTCAGTCTCCAACGTCTGCTTTGCAACAGTTTCTCTACAACCCAGTCTCCAACCTCTGGTCTCTGGAAGATCCTTCTGTACCCAGTTTCCAAATTCTGCAATCTGTAACATTCCTTCTGCACCCCAGTCTTTAACCTCTGCTCTCTGCAACAATTCCTCTGCACCCCAGTCTTCAACCTCTGCTCTCTGTAACAGTCCTTTTGTCTGTAACAGTCTTTCTGCACCCGAGTCTCCAAAATCTGCATAATGTATCAGTCATTCTGCACACGAGTGTCCAACCTCTGCTCTCTGTAAGAGTCTTTCTGCACCTAGAATCCAACCTCTTTTCTCTGCAAAAGCACTTCTGCGCCCCAATTTCCAACCTCTCCTCTCTGCAACAGTCCTTCTGCACCTCAGTGTCCAAACACTGCTCTCTGTAAAATCCTCCTGAAACCCAGTCTCCAACTTCTACTTTCTGCAATGGTCCTTCTGCACCTCAGACTCCAACCTGTGTTCTCTGCAACAGTCCTTCTACACCCCAGTCTCCATACTCTGCTGGCACCACCGATCCTTCTGCACCCAAGTCTCCAAAATCTGCTCTCTGCAACAGTCCTTCTCCACCCCAGTCTCCAAACCCTGCTCTCTGCAACAGTCTTTCTGCACCCTAGTCTCCAACCTCTGCTTTCTGTATCAGTCCTTCTGCACCCCAGTAACCAACCTCTGCTCTCGTTACAGTCCTTCTTCACCTCAAACTCCAAACTATGCTTTCTGCAACAGTCCTTCTGCAAGCCAGTCTCCAACATCTGCTCTCTGCAAAGGTCCTTGTGCCCGACAGTCTTTAACCTTTGTTCTCGGCAACAGTCCTTCTGCACCCCAGTCTCCAAACTCTGCTCTAGGTATCATTTCTTCTGCACCTTAGTCTCCAACCTCTGCTATATGTAAGATCTTTCTGCAACCCAGTCTCCAAACTCTGCTCATTGTAACAGTCCTTCTGCACCCCAGTCTCAAACCTCTTCTATGTGCAACAGTTCTTCTGCACGACAGTCTCCAACCTCTTCTCTCTGAAAGATCCTTCTGCACCCCAGTGTCCTAAATCTGATCTCCGAAACAGTCCTTTTTTACCCCAGTCTGCAACCTCTGCTAACTGTAACAATCCTTCTGCACCTCAGTCTCCAACATTTGCTCTCTGCAACTGTCCATCTACACCCCATTCTCCAACCTATGTTGTCTGCAAGAGTCCTTCAGCATCTCAGTCTCCAAACTCTTCTCCCTGCAAAAATTCTTCTGCACCCCAGTCTCCAACCATTTCTCTCGGCAACACTTCTTCTGCACCTCAGTCTCCAACCTCTGCTCTATGTAAGATTCTTGTGCCACCCAGTCTCCAATCTCTGCTCTCTGTAACAGTTCTTCTGCACCCCAGTCTCCAACATCTGCTCTCTGCTACAGTCCTTCTAAACCCCATTGTCCAAACTCTGCTCTCTGCAACGATCCTTCTGAACCCCAGTCTCCAACGTCTGCTCTCTGAAAGATCCTTCTGACCCCAGTTTTCAAACTCTGCTATCTGTAATATTCCTTCTCCACACCAGTCTCCAACCTCTGTACTCTGCAACACTCCTTCTGCTCCCCAGTCTCCAAACTCTGCTCTCTGTAACAGTCTTTCTGTACAGCAGTCTCCAAACTCTGCTCTCTGTAAAGGTCCTTTTGCAAGCCAGTCTCCAACCTCTGCTTTCTATGTCCGTCATTCTATACCTCAGTCTCTAACCTCTGCTCTCTGCAAAAGTCCTTCTGCATCCCATTCTCCATCTTATGCTCCCTGCAACAGTCATTCTGAACAACAGTTTCCAACATCTGCTCTCTGAAAAAGTTTTTGGGTACCCTAGTCCCCACCCTCTGCTCTCTGCAACAGTCCTTCTGTACTGCATTCTCCAAATTCTGCTCTCTGCAACGAAACTTCTACACACCAGTCTCCAACATCGGCTCTCTGCAAAAATCCTTCTGCACCTCAATCTGAAAATTTTGGTCTCTGCAACAATCCTTCTGCACCCCAGACTTCAACATTTGCTCTCTGTAACAGTCCTTCTGCACCTCAGTTTCAAAACTCTGCTCAGTGTAAGATCCTTCTGCAACACAGTCTCCAAAATTTGCTCCCCTTAACAGTCCTTCTGCACCTCAGTCTCCAACCTCTGTTCTCTATAACTGTCGATCTACACCTGAGTCTGAAACCTCTTTTCTCTGCAGGATCCATCTGAATCCCAGTCTCCAGACACTGCTCTCTGTAACAGTCCTCATGCACCTCAGTCTCAAAACTCTGCTGTTTGTAAAAACCTTCTGCCACTCAGTCCCTAACTCTGCTCTCTATAACAGTCCTTCTGCACCCCAGTCTTCAACCTGTACTCTCTGTAACAGGCCTTCTGCACCCCAGTCTCCAACCTCTTCTCTCTGCAATGAATATGCTACACCTCAGTCTCCAACATCTGCTCTCTGTAAGATCCTTCTGCAATCCAGTCTCCCAACTCTGCCCTCTCTAACAGACCTTCTGCACCCCTTCTTTGAACTCTCCTCTCCGTAAAAGGCCTTCTGCACCCTAGTCTCCAAATTCTGTTCTCTATAACAAGCCTTCTGCACCCCAGTCTCCAACCTCTGCTCTCTGCAACTGACCTTCTGCACCTCAGTCTTAATACGCTGTTCTCTGCTGCGATTCTTTTGCACCTCAGTCTCCAAACTCTACTCTCTGTAACAGTCCTTCTGCACCTGGGTCCCCAACATCTGCTCTCTGTTTCATCCTTCTTCAACCCAGTCTCTCAACTCTGTGATCTGTAGCAGTCCTTCTGGAGCCCTTCTCCACACTCTGCTCTCCGTAACAGGCGTTCTGCACCCCAGTCTACAACCTCTGGTCTCTGTAACACTCTTTTTGCACCTCAGTCTCCAAACTCTGCTCTCTGCAACGATCATTCTGCACCCTAGTTTCCAACGTCTCCTCTCCTCAACAGTCCTTCTGAAACTCTGTCTCCGAATTCTGCTCTCTGCAACAGTCCTTTTTCACCCAAGTCTCCAACATCTGCTGTCTTCATCAGTCCTTCTACACCCCAGTCTTCAACCTCTGCTCTCTGTAACAATTCTTCTGCACCCCAGTCTCCAATTTCTGCTCTCTGTAACAGTCCTTCTGCCCCATATACTCTAACGTGTGCTCTCTGTTACAGTCTTTATATACCGCAGTCTCCAAACTCTGCTCTCTATAACGGTCCCTCTGTGCCCCAATTTCCAACCTCTGCTTTCTGTAACAGTCCTTCTGCACCTCAGTCTGAAACCTCTGCTCTCTGCACTATCCTTCTGCACCCCAGTCTCCAATCAGTGCTCTCTGTATTATTCGTCCTGCACCACAGTCACCAACCATTGCTCTCTGTAAGATTCTTCTGCAACCCAGCCTCAAAAGTCTGCTCTCTATAACAGTCCTTCTGAAACCCAGTCTCCAACCTCTGCTCTCTGTAGCAGGCCTTATGCACCCCAGTCTCCAAACTCTGCCCTCTGAAACAATCCTTATGCACTCCAGTCTGTAACCTCTGCTCTTTGTAACGGTCCTTCTGTACCCCAGTATCACACCTCTGTTTTCTGTATCATAATTTTTTCACCCCAGGCTCAGACATATGCTCTGTGTTAAACTCCTTCTGCATCTCAGTCTCCAACGTCTGCTCTCTGCAACAGTCCTTCTGCACCCCAGTCTTTAACCTCTGCTTTCTGAAACATTCCTTCTGCACCCCAGTCTCCAACTTGTGCTCTCTGTAATAGTCCTTCTGCACCGCAGTCTCCCACCTCTTCTCTCTGTAACGATCCTTCTGCAGCCCAGTCTCCACCTCTGCTCTCTTCAAGGATTCTTCTGCACCTCAGTCTCCAACTTCTGCTCTCTTAAATGATCCTTCTGCACCCGAGTCTCCAACCTCTGCTCTCTGTAACTGTTTTTCTGTACCTAAGACTCCAACCTCTGCACTCTGCAAACGTTATTCTGCACCCTTGTCTCAAACCTCTGCTCTCTGCAACGATCCTTATGCATCGCAGTCTCCAACATGTGCTCTCTGCAACTGTCTTTCTGCACCCCAAGCTCCAAAGTCTCCTCTCCTTAACACTTTTTCTGCACTGCAGTCTCCAAACTCTGTAAGGTCGTTCTGCACCCCAGTTTCCAAACTCTTCTCTCTTTAACATTCCTTCTCCAACTCAGTCTAAAACCTCTGCTTTCTTCAACGGTCCTGCTGCAACCCAGTCTCCAACATCTGTTCTCTGAATCAGGCTTTCTACTCCCAAGTCTCAAACCTCTTCTCCCTGTAACAGTCTTTCTGTATCGCAGTCTCCAACATCTGCTCTCTGTATCGGTCCTTCTGCACCCCAGTCTCAAACCTCTGATTTCTGTATAAGTTTTTCTGAACCATGGTTTCCAACCTCTGCTCTCTGTAACAGTACTTTTGCACCTCTGTCTCAAACCTCTGAACTCTGCAACCTTACTTCTGCACCCCATTCTCTAACCTCTGCTCTCTGTAAAAGTCCTTCTGCACCCAATTCTCTAACCCCTGCTCTATGCAACAGTCCTTCTGTACCACAGTCTTCAACCTCTGCTCTCTGTACTGGTCCTTCTGCACCCCAGTCTCAAACTCTGCGTTCTGTATCGGTAATTCTTCACCCCAGTCTCAAAACTTTTCTCTCTGTAACATTCTTTCTGCACCTCAGTCTCCAACCTCTGCATCTGCAAAAGTTCTTCTGCACCCTAGTCTCCAAACTCTGCTCCCTGCAAAGGTTCTTCTGAACCCCAGTCTCCAACATCTGCACTCTGAAAAAGTTCTTCTATAAACCATTCTGCAACCTCTGCTCTCTGTAACAGTCCTCGTGTATTGCAGTCTCCGAACTCTGCTCTCTGCAACGGTCTTTCTGCATCCCAGTCTCCAAACTCTGCTTTCTGTATAAGTCCTTCTGAATCCCAGTCACCAACCTCTGCTCTCTGTAGCAGTTCTTATGCACTTCAGTCTCCAATTTCTGCTCTCTGCAACAGTCCTTCTGAACACAAGTCTCCAACACCTGCTCCCTGCAACAGTCCTTCTTCACCCAAGTCTCCAACCTCTGCTATCTGCAACAGTCTTTCTGCACCTTAGTCTCCAACCTCTGCTCTCTGTACCAATCCTTCTGAACCTCTGTCTCCACCTCTGCTCTCTGCAATGTTCTTTCTGCACCTCAGTCTCCAACCTCTACTCTCTATAACAGTCCTTCTGCACCTCAGTCTCCAAGCTCTACTCTCTGTAACATTCCTTCTCTACCCCATCTTCAACCTCTGTTCTCGACAACAGTCCTTCTGTTCCCCAGTCTACAAACTCTGCTCTGGGTGTCATTTCTTCTGCACCTCAGTCTCCAACCTCTGCTTTATGTAAGATCTTTCTGCATCTCAGTCTCCAAACTCTGCTCTCTGTAACAGTCCTTCTGCACCCCAGTCTCAAACCTCTGCTCTGTGCAACAGTTCGTCTGCACCGTAGTCTCTATTCTCTGCTCTCTGAATGATTCTTCTGCACCCCAGTCTTCAAACTCTGATCTCCGTAACAGTCCTTCTTCACCCCAATCTCCAACCTCTGCTCATTTTAACAATTCTTCTGCACCTCAGTATCCAACCTCTGCTTTCTTTAAAAATCCTTCTGCACCCCAGTCTCCAACCATTGCTCTCAGCAACATTTCTTCTGCATCTCAGTCTCCAACTTCTGCCCTATGTAAGATCCTTCTGCCACCCAGTCTCCAACCTCTGTTCTCTGTAACACTCCTTTTGCACCCAAGTCTCCAACCTCTGCTCTGTGCAACAATTCGATTGTACGCGACTCTCCAAACTCTACTCTCTGTATGATACTTCTGCACCCTAATCTCAAAACTCTGATCTCTGTAACAGTTCTTCTTCACCCCATTCTCCAACCTCTGCTCCCTGCAACAATCCTTCTGCACCCAAGTCTCCAACTTCTTCTCTCTGCAACACTTCTTTTGCACCCCAGTCTTTAAAATCTACTCTCTGAAACAGTCCTTCTGCATCCCATTCTCCAACCTCTGCTCTCTGCAACAGTCCTTCTGTACCCTGGTCTCCAACCTATTCTCTTTGTAACAGTCCTTATGTACTGCAGTCTCCAACCTCTGCTGTCTGTAAGGTTCATTCTGGACCCAAGTCTCCAACCTCTGCTTTCTGTATCAGTCCTTCTGCACTCCAGTCTCCAACCTCTGCTCTCTGTAACAGTCCTTCTGCATCTCAGTCTCAAAAATCTGCTCTCTATAACAGTCCTTCTGCACCCCAGTCTCCAAACTGTGCTCTCTGCTACAGTCCATCTACACTCCAGTCTTCAACCTCTTCTCTGTGTAACAGTCCTTCTGCAACCCAGTTTCCAATCTCTGCTCTCTGCAACGATCCTTCTGCATCCCAGTCTCCAACATCTGCTTTCTACAACCGTCCTTCTGCACCCAAGCCTCCAACCTCCTCTCTCTGCAATGATCCTTCTGAACACCAGTCTCTAACCTCTGCTGTCTGCAATAATCCTACTGCACCCCAGTCGCCAACCTCTGCTCTCTGTAACAATCCTTCTGCACCACAGTCTCCAACTCTGCTCTATGTAATATTCTTCTGCAACCCAGTCTCCAAACTCTGCTCTTTGTAACAGCCCTTCTGTAAACAGTCTCCAAACTCTGCTCTCTGTAACAGGCCTTCTGCACCCCAGTCTCCAAACTCTGCTCTCTGTATCTGTCCTTCTTCACCCCAGTCTCCAAACTCTGCTCTCTTTAACATTATTTCTGCATCTCAGTCTCCTACATCTGCTCTCTGCAACAGTTCTGCACACCAGTCTCCAACATCTGCACTCTGAAACTGTTCTTCTCCACTCCAATCTCCAACCTCTGCTCTCTGTAAAAGTCCTCCTGTATTGCATTCTCCAAACTCTGCTCTTTGTAATGGTCCTTCTGCACCCCAATCTCCAAACTCTGCTATCTGCAACAGTCCTTCTGCACCGCAGTCTCCAAATTCTACTCTCTGCAAAAGTCTTTCTGCACCCAAGTCTTTAACACCTGCTCCCTGCAACAGTCCTTCTGCACCCCAGTCTCCAAACTCTGGTCACTTTAACAGTCCTTCTGCACCTCCGTCTTCAAATTTTGCTCTCTGCAACAGTCCTTCTGCACCCAAGTCTCCAACCTCTGCTCTCTGAAAAAGTCCTTCTACACCCCAGTCTTCAACCTCTGCTCTGTGTAACAGTCGTTCTGCACCCCAGTCTACAACCTCTGCTCTTTGTAACAGTCCTTCTGCACCATATTCTCCAAACTCTGCTCTCTGTTACAGTCTTTGTATACCGCAGTCTCCAACCTCGGCTCTCTGTAATGGTTCCTCTGCACCCCAGTTTCTTACCTCTGCTTTCTGTAACAATCCTTCTGTACCTCAGTCACCAAAATCTGCTCTCTGTAACCATCCTTCTGCACCTCAGTCTCCAAACTTTGTTCTCTGCACGTTCCTTTTGCACCCCAGTCTCCAACATCTGCTCTCTTTAACTGTATTCCTGCACCTCAGTCACCAACCTCTGCTCTCTGTAAGATCCTTCTGTAACTCAGCCTTAAAACTCTGCGCTTTATATCGGTCCTTCTGCAACCCAGCCTCAAAACTCTGCTCTCTATAACAGTCCTTCTTTAACCGAGTCTCCAACCTCTGCTCTCTGTAGCAGGTCTTTGCACCCCAGTCTCCAAACTCTGCTCTCTGAAACAGTTCTTTTGCATGCCAGTCTCCAACCTCTGCTCTCTGTAACGGTCCTTCTGCACCCCAGTCTCTCACCTCAGCTTTCTGTATCATAATTCGTCACCCCAGTCTCCAACGTCTTCTCTGTGTAACAGTCCTTCTGCACCCCAGTCACCAACCTCTGCTTTCGGCAACATTCCTTCTACACCCTAGTATCCAACCTGTTCTCTCTGTAACAGTACTTCTGCACCCAAGTCTCCCTCATCTGCTCTCTGTAATGATCCTTCTTCAGCCCAGTCTCCACCTCTGCTCTCTGCAATGATTCTTCTGCAACTCAGTCTCCAACTTCTGCTCTCTTCAAGGATCTTTCTGCACCTCACTCTCCAAACTCTGCTTCCTGTAACAGTATTTTGGCACCTCAGTCTCCAACCTCTGCTCTCTGCAATGATCTTTCTGCACCCCAGTCTCCAACGTCTCCTCTCCTTAACATTCCTTCTTCAACCCAGTCTCCAACCTCTGCTTTCTTTAACGGTCCTGCTGCAACCCAGTCTCCAAACTCTGTTCTCTGAAACAGTCTTTCTGGTCCGCAATTTCCAATCTCTGCTCTCTGTAACAGTTTTTCTGTACTGAAGTATTCGACTTCTGCACTCTTTAATGGTCTTTCTCCACCCTAGTCTCCAACCTCTGCTTTCTGTATCAGTCCTTCTGCACCACAGTCTCCTACCTCTGCTCTCTGTTACAGTTCTTCTGCACCTTAGTCTCCAAACTCGGCTTTCTGTAAGATCCTTCTGCAACCAAGTCTCCAAACTCTGCTCTCCATAACAATCCTTTTGCACACCAGTCACAAACCTCTGCTCTCTGCAACGATCCTTCTTCAAACCAGTCTCCAGCCTCTGCTCTCTGCAACAGTCATTCTGCACCTCAGTCTGAAAACTCTGATCTCTGCAACGACCGCCCTGCACCACACTCTCTTTTCTCTGCTCTCTGTAAAAGTCCTTCTGAACCTCAGTCTCCTACCTCTGCTCTCTGTAAGATCCTTCTGCATCAATGTCTTCAAACTAGACTGTTGTTCTACACAACAGTCTCTAATCTCTGCTCTCTGTAACAGGACTTATGCAAATCAGTCTCCAACCTCTGATCTCTGTAACAGGCCTTCTGCACCCCAGTCTCCAACCTCTGCTCTCTGCAACAGTCTTTCTGCACCCCAGTCTTCATCTTATGTTCTCTGTAACAATCCTTCTGCACCTCAGTGCCCAAACTCTGACCTCTGCGATTGTCCTTCTGCACCAAAGTCTCTAACCTCTGCTTTCTTCAACCATCCTTTTGCACCCTTGTCTCCAACCTCTGCTCTCTGCAAATGTCTTTCTGAACCCCAGTCTCCAACATCTGCTCTCTGCAACAGTTTTTCTGCACCTCAGTCTGAAAACTCTGCTCTCTGCAATGATCCTTGTGCACCCCAGTCTCCACACTCTGCTTTCTGTATTAGTCATTCTGTACCAGAGTCTCCAACCTCTGGTATATGCAACAGTCGTTCTGCAACCCAGACTCCAACCCCTGCAGTCTGCAAGAATCATTCTGCACCCCAGTCTCCAACATCTTTTTTCTTTATCAGTCCTGGACCACAGTATCCAAAATCTGCTCTCAGTAACAGTCCTTCTGCACCTCAGTCTCCAACCTCTGCTCTCTGCAACAGTCCTTCTGCACCCCAGTGTCCAACCTCTGCTCTCCGCAACAATCTTTCTGCACCCCAGTCTCCAACGTCTGCTCTATATCACAGTCCTCCTGCATCTCAGACTTCAACCACTGCTCACTGTAAGATTCTTCTGCACCCCAGTTTTCAACGTATGCTCTCTTTAACAGTCTTTCTGCACCTCAGTCTCCAACCTCTTGTTTCTGCAACAGTCCTCCTGCACCCCCGTCTCCACCCTCTGCTCTCTGCAATATTCCTTCTGCACCCGAGTCTCCTACCTGTGCTCTCTGTTAAAGTCCTTCTGCACACCAGTCAAAAAGGTCTGCTCTCTGTAACGATGATTCTGCACCCCAGTCTCTTACCTCTGCTCTCTGCAATGATCTTTCTGCACCGCAGTCTCCAACTTCTGTTCTCTGCAATGATCATTTTGCACCCCAGTCTCAAACATCTGGACTCTGTAACAGTCCTTCTATAGCTCAGTCTCCAAACTCTGCTCTCTGCAACAGTGTTTTTGCACCACAATCTCCAACATCTGCTCTCTTCAACATTCTTTCTATACCCCAGTGTCCAACCCCTGCTCTCTTAAACAGTCTTTCTGCACCCCACTCTCCAACATCTGCTTTCTGTAACAGTCCTTCTGCACCTCAGTCTCCAAACTCTGCTTTCTGAAAGAATCTTCTGCAACCCAGTCTCCAAACTCTGCTCTCTGTAACAGTCTTTCTGCTCCTCAGTACCAAACTCTGCTCTCTGTAACAGGCCTTCTTTACACCAGTCTCAAAACTCTGCTCTCTGTAAGAGTCCTTCTGCACCCCAGTCATCAACCTCTACTCTCTGCAACAATCCTTCTGCACATCAGTCTTTAACCTCTGCTCTAAGCTACGATCTTTATGCACCCCAGTTTCCAAACACTGCTCTTTGCAACAGTCCTTCTGTACCCCAGTCGCCAACCTCAGCTCTCTGAAAGATCATTTTGCACCCAAGTCTCCAAAGTCTACTGACTGAAACAGTCCTTCTGCACCCCAGTCTCCAACCTATGCTCTCTGTAACAATCCTTCTGCACATTAGTCTTTATCCCGTGCTCTCAACAATGGTCCTTATGCACCCCAGTCTCCAACTTCTGTTCTCTGCAACAGTCCTTCTGCACCACAGTCTGCATCATCTGCTCTCTGTAACAGTCCTTCTGTCCTGCAGTCCCCAAACTCTGCTCTCTGTATCTTTCCTTCTGGACCCCAGTGTCTCCCCTCTGCTTTCGGTATCAGTCCTTCTGTACCCCAGTCTCCAAACACTGCTCTCTATAACATTCTTTCTGCACCCCTCTTTCCAAACTCTGCTCTCTGAAACACTCCTTCTACAACCCAGTCTCCAACCTCTGCTCTCTGGAAGATCCATCTGTACCCCAGTTTTCAAATTCTGCTCTCTGTAACATTTCTTCTGCACCCCAGTCTCCAACCTCTGCTATCTGCAACAGTCTTCTGCACCTACGTATCCAAATTTTACTCTCTTCAAAAGTCCTTCTGCACCTATGTCTCCAACACCTGCTCCCTGCAACAGTCCTTCTTCACCCCAGTTTCAAACCTCTGCTATCTTCAACAGTCCTTCTCCACCACAGTCTCCAAACTCTGCTCTTTGTAATACTCCTTCTGCACCTCAATCTCCAAATTATGCTCTCTGCAACAGTCCTTCTTCACCCAAGTCTCCAACATCTGCTCTCTGCAACAGTCCTTCTACACCCCAGTCTTCAACCTCTGCTCTCTGTAACAGTCCTTCTGCACCATATTCTCCAACCTCTGCTCTTTGTTAAAGTCTTTATATACCGCAGTCTCCAACCTCTGCTCTCTGTAACGGTCCCTGTGTACCCCAATTTCCAACATTTGTTTCTGTAACAGTCCATCTGCACCTCAGTCACCAAACTCTGCTCTCTGTAACCGTCCTTCTGCACCTCAGTCTCCATCTTCTGCTCTCTGTAACAGTCCGTCTGCACCTCAGGCTGAAACCTCTATTCTCTGCACGATCCTTCTGCATTCCAGTCTCCAACCACCGCTCTCTGTAACAGTCGTCCTGCACCTCAGTCACCAACCTTTGCTCTCTGTAATGTCCTTCTGCAACCCAGCCTCAAAACTCTTCTTTATAACAGTCCTTCTGCAACCCAGCCTCAAAAGTCTGCTCTCTATAATAGTCCCTCTGCACGCCAGTCTCCAAACTGCTCTCTTGAACGGTCCTTCTGAAACCCAGGCTCCCACCTAAGCTTTCTGTATCATAATTCTTCACCCCAATCCCCAACGTCTGCTCTGTGTAACAGTCCTTCTGCATCTCAGTCTCCAAACTCTGCTCTCTCCAACAGTCTTTCTGCACCCCAGTCTCCAACCTCTGCTTTCTGCAACATTCTTTCTGCACCCCAGTCTTTAACCTGTTCTCTCTGTAATAGTCCTTCTGCACCCCAGTCTTCCACTTCTGCTTTCTGTAACGATCCTTCTGCAGCCCAGTCTCCACCTCTGCTCTCTGCATCGATTCTTCTGCAACTCCGTCTCCAACTTCTGCTGTCTTCAATGATCCTTCTGCACCTCACTCTTCAAACTCTGCTCTCTGTAACAGTTTTTGTGCACCTCAGTCTCCAACCTCTGCTCTCTGCAAGCGTCCTTATGCACCCAAGTCTCAAACCTCTGCTCTCCGCAACTATCCTTTTGCACCCCAGTCTCCAACATCTCCTCTTCTTAACAGTTCTTCTGCAACCCAGTTTCCAACCTTTGTTCTCTGTAAGTTCGTTCTGCACTCCAGTTTCCAAACTCTGCTCTCTGTAACATTCCTTCTCCAACCCAGTCTCCAAACTCTGCTTTCTTAAACGGTCCTGCTGCAACCCAGTCTCCAAACTCTGTTCTCTGAAACAGTATTTCTGCGACCCAATTTCCAATTTCTGCTCTCTGTAACAGTCCTTCTGTACCGCAGTCTCCAACTTCTGCACTCTGTTATGGTCCTTCTGCACCCTAGTCTCCAACCTCTGCTTTCTGTATCAGTCCTTCTTCACCACAGTCTTCAAACTCTGCTCTCTGTTAAAGTCCTTCTTCACTTCCGTCTCCAAACTCTTCTTTCTGTAAGATCCTTCTGCAACCAAGTCTCCAAACTCTGCTCTCCGTACCAGTCCTTCTGCACACCAGTTTCAAACCTCTGCTCTCTGCAACGATCCTTCTTCACCCCAGTCTCCAACCTCTGCTCTTTGCAACAGTCATTCTGTACCCCAGTCTCCAACATCTGCTCTCTGCAACAGTACTTCTGCACATCAGTCTGAAAACTCTTCTCTCTGCAAAAATCTTTGTGCACGCCAGTCTCCAAACTATGCTTCCTGTAACAGTCCTTCTGAACCTCAGTCTCCAACTTCTGCTCTCTGCAATAGTTCTTCTGCACCCCAGTCTTTAACATCTACTCTCTGAAACAGTCTTTCTACACCCCTGTCCAAATGCAGAAAAATGAGACCTGAACTATCGCTCAACCTGCAAAAAATCAACTCAAAATGCATTAAAAACCCAGGCTCTAGAACAGAAATTATGCAGTTTCTAGCAAAAAACAAAGTCAATAGTCCAACCTACAGGCAGAGGCAATGACTTTCTCAATAGAATGTCAAAGCTCAGGAGATAATACCAAAAGTTAGCTAATAGGATGGCATCAAATTAAGAAGGTTCTGCACAGCAAAGAAGACAATTACAATATGAAGAGAGAACCTACGGAAAGGGAGAAAATCTTTATGAGGTGCTCTTCTAAAAGAGGATGAATATTCAGAATATTAATGAAGAACTCAAAAAACTTAACATCAAACCCACAATTATTAAATAACCCAATTATCAAATAACCCAATTACCAAATGGAAAACTAAATGAACTGAACAGACACGTCTTAGATGAAAATATGTGAGTGGCCAACAAATATGTGAAAATACTTGCAAGTCAAGACTACCCTGAGATTTCATCTCATTTCAGTGACAAAGGCAACCACCAAGAATACAAACAGAAATGAGTGTCACAATGAGAGAATTGGAGAGAAAGGAGCACTCTCACCCTATTGGTGGGAGTGTAAATAAGCACAACCACCACGGAAATCAGAATGGATGCTCCTCAGGAGTAGCCATGGACTACCCTGCGACCCAGCTCTACCTCTGCTTGGTATTTATCACATCTGATCGAAGTCATCATACTATAATTACACATACATGCTCATGAACCAGCCGAGGTTACATCAGTGGACGAATGGATAAAGAACATCTGGTATATGCACACTGGAATTTCATTCAGCCATAAAGAAGAACGAAATTATGTCATGCTGGAAGATGGATGGATCTTCAGAAAATTGAGGTAAATAAGCAACTCAGAAAGTTAAGGGCCATATTTTTTTCCTCTGTTAAAGCTGGAGGGTGAAAAGGAAGGAAAGTTAGGAAGGGAGTCTCATCATGAAAGTTGAAGGAAGATCAGTAGAGTCAAGGCACAAGGGGAGGAGGTGAGGAAAAGGGAAATATTGGAATGCTATTGGCCAAAGTTCACGGTTATTTTGTGTGCATGTTCAAATATGTGTCAGCAAATCCCACCATTATGGACCACTACAATGCACCAATGAAGTGTGAAAAAAAAAGTTTCACATTACATGGGAAAGGCACTATTCTAGGAGGGTGCCCATTTTTTTCCATCTATAAATACCATGATCATTTACACTGTCAAAAATCTCTACAGATTCAAATGTTCTGATCACTGCTCCACCACAGGGCCTCTTCTACTTCAGGGTCCCCTTATTCTCACTGAAATCAGGGAGCCCGTTTCAACGATGCCACCTGTTACTGTCTTCCCAGACTGCCAAGGACAGCGGCTGCGGGTTTCACAAGGATCTGGTGCTGCCGTCTGAACGCATGTCCACGAGGCCTTGGCGAAGCCTGGTGCTCCAGGCCCTCCTCCAGATCCAGCTTTGAGGCCAGGGAAGGGGTCACATAACACGCCATTCAACACCTTATTTATTTCTGATCACCATCCTCTCCATTATTCCAGGATCATATTGGTCATTGAACTTAAGCAAACACTGAGTCCACATTTAAGTCCGTCAACCAAAGAGAGTCTAATAGCCACTCCCCGTGGCTCAGGAAAATCCTTGGCCCTAACATTTCTGGTGATTATTTCCCTGTGACTGCATTCAAGATGATCCAGCAATATGTCCTGACTTCTTTGGTCTAGAAGACTCAAACAAATTCTCTTATATATTCTTAAGGCTCCGATTAACAAAATACAGTAAAATATTTACCTTTTATTTTGGTGTGACCCTTATACTCTCCTGGGATATATTTTATACACTTACCTGAGGCGTTCTAGGATGAAACCCCAATTGAGAGTCTGGTGACAATGTGGGATGATGGATGAGCATCTTAAAGACAATTGGGCTGGGGATATGGCTCAAGCAATAGTGCGCTTGCCTGGCACGCGTACGGCCCGGGTTCGATCCTCAGCACCACATAGCAACAAAGATGTTGTGTCCGCGGAGAACTAGAAAATGAATATTAAAAATTCTCTCTCTCTCTCTCTCTCTCTCTCTCTCGCTCGCTCTCTCTCTCTTTCTCTCTCTCCCCCCTCTCCTCTCTTCTCCTCTCCTCTCTCACTCTCTCTTAATAAAAAAACACAACTTCCCAGGTAGAGTCACCACAGGATCTTCAATTTAGGGAAAGCTAGTCTCCTCAAGAAAAGAGGGGCTGCTTCTGACAGCAAAGAGGGTTAATGGAGATTTCAGGGTTCAAGGCTCTGAGATTTGTCTAATTCCACTGGTATTTTGCCATTTTAATTAACAGGGTCTCAATCATTCCCCCATTAATGTCTTAATTTACATAAAAGAGACCTGGAGAAATTGTGGATTTATAATTTTCTTTGTACTTCTGCAATTTGGAGAATTGGATGTTTTATTCTGATATTAACCTTTATCAGTTTCCAAAGAGAAAATATTTCTGATGATCTGAACCTGACTTGAAGGCGAAATATAATGCTTGAACCTATCATTTTCTTTCTGTAAATCTCCCAATCCAGTCAGTAACAGCAGTCTGTAGTCATGTTGTAATGTTCATTTCCACCCTGAAGGTCGATGGTGTTATTCCAAAGCTCAGTTTTCCATAGACATTTGATTTCAGGCCACGATAACTTAAAGTCTCTGTTGGGTCATTGCACACCAGGAATTATCAGGTCTCCTTTCCCATGGGCTGTGACATCATCAACATATTCAATTCCCTCAGGTCAGACATCCAACCTACCTCCTCAGATCTGTTATCTAGAACCATCTCTGATGTAAACCACTATTGTGGTCAGTGCCACCATGGTCAGGTAGAGATGAAGAACGACTCTTGATGTCTTAGGGTACAGGAAGTTGACACAGAAAAAAGTTATAAAATTGTTGGGAGATCTGGAAGAAAAAAGGAAAAGAGGGCAGGTGACACCACCCCATATATGGAAACCCTAACATCCCTAGAAAGAGACGCTCATTGCACGCTACTGTGACCTACATTCAGGAACAGCTGTCTAGGAGCCTGCACACACAGCTCCTGGCACCAAGGAGATTAGTTCCTGCCTCTACAGGGCTGGTTTTCTGCTGCTGCTATGGGATCCAAAAGAAGCCGATTTCTTCATTTCCTTTCTTCCTCTCTGCCTAGTGTTTGGCTGATCTTAACAAAACCTCTTAAAATGGAGGCCTGCAGGCAGGGGAGTGTGGGAAATGAGGTTCTCGTACTTTCTGTGCCTATGGTGTGGGGAAAACACAGAAGGACAGAGATGGTGCTGAACACCCACACAAGGTGTCCGACACACTTGAACCTGAAAGTGGGAAAAGGGTTTTTGTGAAAACAGAGGAGAGAAAGGAGTCTCAGAGATTTTAAAAGCGGGAGTTGGAGTTGAAGCTTCAGATACAGACTATCTAACCAGGTGCCTATAAGTTTCTGGGAGCCATCTTTTTTCAGATGAGTGTATACTCCAGTTTGAAGTTTGGTCTAGACTTTGATCCTGCAAAGGGATGCACACCCTCCAGCCAGGTCCTCAGGGCACTCTTGACCTCGTTGCTTCTCACCCTGTGAATGATGGGGCTAAACAGGGGGCTCACCACACAGAAGAGCAAAAAGACCAGGGTGTCCATGTCCAGCCTTCACTGGGCCTTTAATAGTGGAAGTTGGCTGTTCCATAGAAGACCACCACGACAGTGAGGAAGGACGTACAGGAGGAGAAGGCCTTCCTCCTGCCCAGGGCAGAGGGAATCCCCAGGATGGTCGCCATGATGAGTGTGTAGGAGCCTGCAGTGAAGAGGCAGGGGCTCAGGCCCATGGTGGCACTGACCACTTGGAGCACAGACTCGTTGACAGAGGTGTCTTAGCAGGAGAGCTTGAGGATCAATGGGGTGTCACAGAGAAAGTGGCTGATCTGGTGGGGCCCACACAGAGTGGGTGTGATGGCCAGCACCGTGTGTGTGACCAAATTCACCAGTCCACACAGCCAGGACCCAATCACCAGGCCAACACAGACCTTCACACTCATTATGACTGGGTACTGCGGAGGACGGCAGGTGGCCACACAGCAGTCATACTGGCCACACAGGCAGTAAGAAGACTTCTTTGCCAGCACTTGTCACAAAGAAGAAGATCTGGGAAAGGCAGCCCTCATAAGAAATGGCTTTCTTCTCCCAGAAGAAGTTCACCAGCAGTACTGGGAGGGTGGTGGATGTCTAGCAGACGTCCAAGAAGCTGAAATTGCTGAGGAAAAAGTACATTGGAGTGTGGAGAGCAGGACTAACCCTGGTGGCCACTATTATGAGCGTGTTCCCCAGGAGAGTGGTCAGGTAAATGACCGGAAAGAGCAGAAAGAAGCAGCCCTGTAGGTTGGAGTGGTTGGAAAATCCCAAGATTATGAATTCAGTCACAAACGATTGATTTCTCATTTCCAATGGTATCATAGCTACAAAACAAAAAAAAGAGACCATGACGAGAATGGACTGAGAGCACCCCAAACAGGCTTGTTAATCTGCAGCAACATGGCAAATAATATTGTATACAGAGATGCCTGGACTCTAGAAAGAGACGTATAGGAGTGACTTTAGAGAGAGCATAACTTTTCACAGACTTTTGCATGGGTGCTCTTTTGTAAGAATAAATGGTGTCTTGGTCAAAATGCACAACCAGCTATCAACCCCTGTGTCTCATTGAATCTGCAGTATCTCCCTCATAACACTGTGCTTCACTGTGATGAATTCTTTTTTGTATGTCTGTTATTTCAAGTAATAAGTTTTCATTGTGGAAAAATAAAGCAAACGCAGAAAGTTATTCAGAAGAATAGAACAGGTCACAGAATCAAAGCTCTCTTTGCATTCATCCCATTCTACCTCTATCTATCTTTAAAATATCCAAAGCAAAATTTCCCAATATTGTTGTACTCTATTTAGTTGTTTGCCTTGTAATCTTAATTTCCTAACATGAAATTAATTAATATCTCCCTTCATATTGAACATAAAAACCTTCCATTTTATTTACTATCATAAATATTGGAATAGAAGCTTTCATACATATGTATCTGTGATCATCTCTGATTATTTCTTAAAAGTAAAATTGTAAGTCACCTTCTTTTAAATACATTGATCTATTTTTTAGTAGAAACTTTTATTTTTTTAAGTTTTATAAGATACAAGAAATTTTGACAAATGATATATACTTAGGTATTTTTCTTCTTTTGTATTATAAGATTTACCTCACCAAACATTACATTTCCTGAAATAAAAAATGATTGATACAATTATTGATTTTCTATCATGTTACCCATGCTAATCCGTGATCCATTGTTTTAACTAAAATTTCTGTTTCTTTTTCAATCTTAAATGAAATTATTATAGTAAAACAGTAGGCTCTTGGTCAAGAAAGATGTGGATTGAAATCCATCTGTTGTTTACTAGATGTTGTTTGTAAAATAGTCAGCTCATCTCTATTCCTCAGTTTGTTCCTTGCTTAGGATATTAATGATGTCTATTTCACAACTGCTGAAAAAAGTTTTGAGATAATATAAGCTATGTGTCTGGCATATTACATGTACTCAATGCCTTTTATCAAGTTAGAAAATGTCTATCCATTTTTAACTAGTAGTTTTTTTTTTGTATGTGTGCTGGGTTTTGAATTCAGAGCCTTATGCATACTAAGCATGCACTCTACCACTGCACTTTGCCCCTAGTTTCATTTAGTTATAGTTTTTATTATAAATAGATATTGAATTTTCTTATTTTCTCTGCATCTATTGAAATGATATATATTTTTTTCTTATTTAGTCTGTTACTATGGAAATTCGGTTGATTGAATTTTTGTATTTTGAACCAGCCTTGCATTCTGGGATTGATCTCAATTGACTGTAATGTTATCCTTATTCTATATGGCTGATTTCAGTTTGTTAATATTGTTCCCTGCTTGCTTTTGTGTATTCTATTTTCGCTGTTCTCCAGAGATAATCTATTTCTTGAAGAATTCTCAGCTATATTCTACTGTTATTTTCAGTCAATGCATGTTAGTGGACTAGTGGGAAACAGAGAAGGGATTTCTGATGTTTCCAGGAAGCCCTGCCTTAGGTAATGTAAACTCAGTCACAGGGATATGGCCTTCACAGTGACCCACTTTCTAGCAATATGGCTGAGCCTAGTTCTTATTTCTCCCGACGTTAGACATTTCAGCCTGTTTCTTTCCATAGCTACAAAGGTTTTCCGTTGAGTGTCCTAATGTAACAGTTTCTGTTACTCTTGCCCCTGAAGATTACAGCTTTTGTTCTATGCAAAAAATCAGGAAATGGGTCTGGGAGCAGTTTTGTCTGCTGTTGCTGTTCTTTGTTCCTCCACCTATCCAAGAAATGATACCATTAAAGACACTTTCTCAGAACACTTCCCTATCTTCCTGGAAGCATTTGGTGGAATTCATTGAGAAAAAGAAAAAATACAAACATCTTATGTCTATATTTCTCTGGGTCTTTATGCTCTTAAAGCAGTCTATACTTAGTCTTTAGCAATCTATTAACTATTTTTTATTTGAGTTTTTTTTTTTAATAAATAAACTCCTATTTAACTAGTGGGTTCTCCCATAGTTAAAAAAAATGCCTGGATTATTTTGGTTGCTTATCTCTCCCCAGACTTCGGTTAGTTGTTTGCCTTATAATCTTATGCATATGCACCCCAGTCTCTAAATTCCGCTCTCTGTCACATTCTTTCTGTACCCCAGTCTCCAACATCTGCTGTCTGCAACAGTCCTTCTCCAACCCAGTCTCCAAACTCTGCTCTCTGCAAAAGTCTTTCCACACCCCAGTCTCCAACCTCTGCTTTCTGTATCACTCGTTCTGCACCACAGTTTTTAAACTCTGCTCTCTGTAACAGTCATTCTGCACCTCACTCTGCAAACTCTGCTCTCTGCAAAAATCCCTCTGCACCCCAGTCTTCAACCTCTACTCTCTGTAACAGTCCTTCTGTACTGCAGTGTCCAATCTCTGCTCTCTGTAACAGTCCTTCTGCAACTCAGACTCAATCTCTGTTCTCTGCAAAAGTACTTCTGGGCCCCTATCTCCAACCTCTGCTCTTTGCCACAGTCCTTCTGCTCCTCAGTTTCCAAACTCTGCTCTCTGTAGGAACCTTCTGAAACCCAGTCTCCAACCTCTGCTTTCTGCAATGGTTCTTCTGCACCTCAGACTCCAACATCTGTTCTCTGAAACAGTCCTTCTACAACCCAGTCACCATTATCTGCTCGCACCAACGATCCTTCTGCACCCAAGTCTCCAACATCTGCTCTCTTCAACAGTCCTTCTCCACTACAGTCTCAAATCTCTGGTCTCTGCAACAGTCAATCTGCAGCCCAGTCTCCAACCTCTCCTTTCTGTATCAGTCCTTCTGCACCCCAATCTCCAACCTCTGCTCTCTTAACAGTCCTTCACCTCAGTCTCCAAACTCAGCTTTCTGCAACCTTCCTTCTGCACCCCAGTCTCCAACCTCTGCTCTCTACAACGATCCTTCTGCACCCTAGTCTCAAATCTCTTCTCGCTGCAACAGTCCCTCTGAAACCCAGTCTCCAACATTTTCTCTCTGCAACAGTTCTTCTGTACCTCAGTCTGAAAACTCTGCTCTCTGCAATAATCCTTCTGCACCCCTCTCTCCAACCTCTGCTTTCTTTAACAGTCCTTATGTACCTCAGTCTCAAACCTCTGCTCTATGCAACAGTCCTTCTGCACCCCAGTCTCCAACGTCTGCTCTCTGCAATAGTAATTCTACACCACAGTCTCCAAACTCTGCTCTCTGCAACAGTCCTTCTACACCCCAATCTCCATACTCTGATAGCCCCAACGATCCTTCAGCATCCCAGTCTCCAACCTCTGGTATCTACATCAGTTCTTTTGAACCCCAGTCTCCAACCTCTGCTCTCAGTAACAGTCCTTCTGTATGCGCAGTCTCCCTCTGCAAGGGTCCTTATGCACCCCAGTATCCAACCTCTACTTTCTGTATCAGTCGTTTTGCACCAGAGTCTCAAAACTCTGCCCTCTGTAACAGTTCTTCTGCAACTCAGTCTGTAACCTCTGATCTCTTAAAAAGTCCTTCTGCATCTCAGTCTCCATCCTCTGCTCTCTGCAAAAGTCCTTTTGCACCCCAGTCACCAACATTTGCTCTCTGCAACAGTCCTTCTCCACCTTAGTCTCCAAACTCTGCTATCTATAACAGTCTTTCTGTACTGCATTCTCCCACCTCTGTTTTGTGTAAGGGTACTTCTACACCCGAGTCTCCAACCTCTGCTTTCTGTATCAGTCCTTCTGCACCCCAGTCTCTAACCTGTGCTCTGTGTAACTGTCCCTCTGCACCTTAGTCTCCAACATCTCTTCTCTGCTACAGTCCTTCGAGACCCCAGTCTGCAAACTCTGCTCTGTAACAATCCTTCTGCACCTCAGTCTTGAACCTCTGCTCTCTGCAACGGTCCTTCTGCACCTGAGTTTCAAACTTCTGCTCTGTATCAGTCCTATACGCCTGTCTCCCACATAAGCTCTCTGTAACAGTCCTTCTTCACCTCAGTCTTCAACCTCTGCTCTGTGTAACAGTCCTTCTGCACCCGAGTGTTCAACATCTGCTCTCTGCAACGATCCTTCTGCATCCCAGTCTCCAAATTCTGCTCTATGTAACAGTCCTTTTGCACCTCAGACTCCAAAC
This sequence comes from Ictidomys tridecemlineatus, assembly GCF_052094955.1. Classification (NCBI taxonomy): domain Eukaryota; kingdom Metazoa; phylum Chordata; class Mammalia; order Rodentia; family Sciuridae; genus Ictidomys; species Ictidomys tridecemlineatus. The sequence goes on from NW_027522928.1 coordinate 47,494, forward strand.
TCTGCTCTACGTAAGATCCTTCTGCAACCCAGTCTCCAAACTCTGCACTCTGTCATAGCCCTTCTGCACACCAGTCTCCAACCTCTGCTCTCTGTTACAGGCCTTCTGCACCCAAGTCTCCAAACTCTGCTTTCTGTATCAGTCCTTCTACACGCCAGTCGCAAACATCTGCTCTTTGTAACAGTCCTTCTGCATCACAGTCTCCTACATCTGCTCTCTGCAACAGTCTGTCAGCACCCCAGATTCCAACTTCTGGTTTCTGCAACAGTCCTTCTACACCCCAGTCTCCAAGCTATGCTCTCTGTAACAATCCTTCTGTGCCTCAGTCTCCAACCTCTACTCTCTGTAACAGTCCTTCTGCACCTCACTCTCCAACATCTGCTCTTTGTAAGTTCCTTCTCCAACCCAGTCTCCAAACACTGCCCTCTGTAACAGTCCTTCTGCACCTCATTCTCAAAACTCTGTTCTTTCAACACTCATTCTGCACCCCAGTCGCCAACCCCTACTCTCTGTAACAATCCTTCTATACCGCAGTCTCCAAACTCTTCTCTCTGTAACAGTCCTTGTGCACCCCAGTCTCCAACCTCTGCTTTCTGTATCAGTCCTTCTGCACCCCAGTCTACAATATCTGCTCTCTGTAACAGTTTTTCTGCACCTCATATCCAAACTCTGCTATCTGCAACAGTCCTTATGCAACCCAGTCTCCAACCTCTGCTGTCTGCAAATTTCCTTCTGCACCCCAGTCTGCAACGTGTGCTCTGTGTAACAGTCCTTCTGCACCTCAGTCTTCAACCTCTGCTCTATGAAAGAGTCCTTCTGCACCTCAGTGTCCAACATCTGCTCTCTAAACAGTCCATCTGCACCCCAGTCTCCAACATCTACTCTCTGCAACAGTCCTTCTGCACCCCAGTGTCCATACTCTGCTCTCTGCAACGATCCTTCTGCACCCCAGTCTCCAACCTCTGCTGTCTGAACGATCCTTTTGACCTCAGAATCCAAACTCTGCTCTCTGTAATATTCCTTCTCTAAGCCAGTCTCAAACCTCTGCTTTCTGAAACGGTCCTGCAGCACCCCAGTCTCCAACCTCTGTACTCTGCAACACTCCTTCTGCTCCCCAGTCTCCAAACTCTGCTCTCTGTAAAGATCCTTTTACACGCTTTTTCCAAACTCTGCTTTCTTTCTCCGTCATTCTGCACCTCAGTCTCCAACCTCTGCTCTCTCCAAAGTCCTTCTGCACACCAATCTACAACTTCTGCTCTCTGAAACAGTCCTTCTGAACAACAGTATCCAACATCTGCTCTCTGAAAAAGTCTTTGTATACCCTAATCGCCAACCTCTGTTCTCTGGAACAGTCCTTCTGTACTGCAGTCTCCCACTTCTGCTCTCTGCAACGAACCTTCTGCACCCCAGTCTCCAACTACTGCTCTCTACAAAAGTCCTTCTTCACCTCAGTCTGAAAATTTTGCTCTCTGAAACAATCCTTCTGCACCCAAGACTTCAACATCTGCTCTCTGTAACAGTCCTTCTGCACCTCAGTCTCCAACCCCTTCTCTCTGTAACACTCGATCTACATTTCAGTCTGAAACCTCTTATCTCTGCAGGATCCTTCTGAACCCCAGTCTCCAACCACTGCTCTCTGTAACAGTTCTCCTTGACCTCAGTCTCCAAACTCTGCTTTCTGTAAGATCCTTTTGCCACCCAGTCTCTAAAATCTGCTCTCTATAACAGTCCTTCTGCATGCCAGTCTTCTACCTCTGCTCTCTTTAACAGGCCTACTGAACCCCAGTCTCCAAACTCTGCTCTCTGTAACAGGCCTTCTGTACCCAGTCTCCACACTCTTCTCTCTGCAATGATCATTCTACACCTCAGTCTCCAACATCTGCTCTCTGTAAGATCCTTCTGCAACCCAGTCTCCCAACTCTGCCCTCTCTAACAGTCTTTCTGCACACCTTCTCCCAACTCTCCTCTCTGTAACAGGCCTTTTGCACCCCAGTCTCCAAAGTCTGTTCTCTATAAGAAGCCTTCTACACCCTAGTCTTCAACCTCTGCTCTCTGCAACAGTCCCTTCTGCACCCCAGTCTCCAACCTGTGGTCTCTGCAAAAGTCCTTCAGCACCTCAGTCTTAAAACATTGTTCTCTGCTACGATCCTTTTGTACATCAGTCTCCAACCTCTACTCTCTGTACCAGTCCTTCTGCATCTGGGTTCCCAACATCTGCTCTCTGTTAGATCCTTCTTCAACCCAGTCTCCAAACTCTGTGATCTGTAACAGTCATTCTAGGGCCCTTCTCCACACTCTGCTCTCCGTAACAGGCCTTCTGAACCCCAGTCTCCAAACTCTGCTCTCTGTAACAGTCTTTTTACACCTCAGTCTCCAACCTCTGCTCTCTGCAATGATCATTCTGCACGCCAGTCTCAAACGTCTCCTCTCCTCAACAGTCTTTCTGCACCTCAGTCTCCAAATTCTGCTCTCTGCAACAGTCCTTCTATACCCCAGTCTTCAACCTCTGCTCTGTGAAAAAGTCCTTCTGCACCCCAGTCTCCGACCTCTGCTCTCTGTAACAATCCTTCTCCACCCCAGTCTCCAACCTCTGCTCTCAGTAACAGTCCTTCTGCAACATATTCTCCAACCTCTCCTCTCTGTTACAGTCTTTCTATACCGCAGTCTCCAACCTCTTCTCTCTGGTACGGTCCCTCTACCCCAATTTCCAACCTCTGCTTTATGTAACAGTCTTTCTGCACCTCAGTCTCCAACCTCTGCTCTCTGTTACAGTCCTACTGCACCTTAGTCTGAAAGCTCTGCTCTCTGCACGATCCTTCTGAACCCCTGTCTCCAATCACTGCTCTCTGTAATATTTATCCTGCCCCAAAGTCACCAACCACTGCTCTCTGTAAGACCTTCTGCAACGCGGCCTCAAAACTCTGCTCTCTATAACAGTCCTTCTGCAACCCATGCTCCTAACTCTGCTCTCTGTTGCAGGCCTTATGCACCCCAGTCTCCAAACTCTGCTCTCTTAAACAGTCCTTCTGCACGCCAGTCTGCAACCTCTGCTCTCTGTAACGGTCCTTCTGCACCCCAGTCTCACACCTCTGCTTTCTGTATCATAATTCTTCACCCGAGTCTCCAACGTCTGCTCTGTGTAACAGTCCTTCTGCATCTCAGTCTCCAACTTCTGCTCTCTGCAACAGTCCTTCTGCACCCCAGTCTCCAACCTCTTCCCTCTGTAATGATCCTTTTGCAGCCCAGTATCCACCTCTGCTCTCTTCAATGATTCTTCTGCAACTCAGTATCCAACTTCTGCTCTTTTCAATGATCTTTCTTCCCCCCAAGTCTCCAAACTCTACTCTCTGTAACTATTTTTCTGCACCTTCGTCTCCAACCTCTGCTCTCTGCAACCGTCCTTCTGCACCCCTGTCTCCAACCTCTGCTCTCTGCAACAATCCTCATGCACCCCAGTCTCCAACATCTGCTCTCTGTAACGGTCCTTCTGCACCCAGTCTCAAACCTCTGCTTTCTGTGTAAGTCTTTCTGAACCACGATTTCCAACCTATGCTCTCTGTTACAGTCCTTCTGCACCTCTGTCTCCAACCTCTGAACTCTGCAACCTTACTTGTGCACCCCATTCTCTAACCTCTGGTCTCTGCAACAGTCCTTCTGTAACACAGTCACCAACCTTTGCTCTCTGTAACGGTCCTTCTGCACCCCAGTCTGAACCTCTGCTTTCTGTATCAGTAATTCTGCACCAAAGTCTCAAACCTTTGCTCTCTGTAACATTCTTTCTGCACCTCAGTCTGCAACCTCTTCTCTCTGTGACAGTTCTTCTGCACCCCAGTCTTCAAACTCTTCTCTCTGCAACAGTTCTTCTGAACCCCAGTCTCCAACATCTGCACTCTGAAACAATTCGTCTATAAATCATTCTCCAAACTCTGCTCTCTGTAACAGTCCTCCTCTATTTCAGTTTCCGAACTCTACTCTCTGCAACGGTCCGTCTGGACTCTAGTCTCCAAACTCTGCTTTCTGTATCAGTCCTTCTGAACCCCAGTCTCCAACTTCTACTCTCTGTAACAGTCCTTCTGCACCTCAGTCTCCAAATTCTGTTCTCTGCAACAGTCCTTCTGCACCCCAGTCTCCAACCTCTGTAATTTCCAACAGTCCCTCTGCACCTCAGTCTGAAAACTTGGTTCTCTGCAACGATCATTCTGTACCCCAGTCTCCAAAGTCTGCTCTCTGTAACAATCCTGTTAAACCTCAGTCTCCAAACTCTGGTCTCTGTAAGATCCTTCTGCAACCCTGTCTCCAAACTCTGCTCTTTGTAACAGGCCTTCTGCACCCCAGTCTCAAACCTCTGCTCTGTGCAACAGTTCGTTTGAACCGCAGTCTCCAACATCTACTCCATGAAAGATCCTTCTGCACCCCAGTCTCCAAACTCCAATCTCTGAAACAGTCCTTTTGCATCCCAGTCTCCAACATCTGGCTCTGCAACGGTCCTTCTGCACCCCATTTTCCTATCTCTGTTGTCTGCTACAGTACTTCACATGACAGTCTCCAACCTCTGCTCCCTGCAAAAATCCTTCTGCACCCCAGTCTCCAACCATTGCTCTCGGTAACATTTCCTCTGCACCTCAGTCTCCAAACTCTGCTCTATGTAAAATCCTTCTGCCACCCAGTCTCCAAACTCTGCTCTCTGTAACAGTCCTTCTGCACCCCAGTCTCCAACCTCTGCTCTGTGCACCAGTTCGTCTGCACCCCACTCTCCAGGCTCTGCTCTCTGTAAGATCCTTCTGCACCCCAATCTCCAAACTCTGATCTCTGTAACAGTCCTTCTTCACCCCAGGCTCCAACCTCTGCTCCCTGCAACAATCCTTCTGAAACCCAGTCTCCAAATTCTGCTCTCTGCAACAGTTCTTCTTCACCCCAGTCTTTAAAATCTACTCTCTGAAACAGTCCTTCTGCATCCCATTCTCCAACCTCTGCTCTCTGCAACAGTCCTTCTGTATCCTGGTCTCTACCCTCTGCTCTCTGTAACAGTCCTTCTGTACTGCAGTCTCCAAACTCTGCTCTCTGTGAGGTTAATTCTAGACCCAAGTCTCCAACCTCTGCTTTCTGTAACAGTCCTTCTGCAGACGAGTCTACAAACTCTGCTCTCTATAACAGTCCTTATGTACCTCAGTCACCAACATCTGCTCTCTGTAACAGGCCTTCTGCACCCCAGTCTCCAAACTCTGCTCTTTGTAACAGATCTTCTGCACCCCTGTCTCGAACCTCTGCTCTCTGTGACAGTCCTTGTGCATCCAACTCTCCAAAATCTGCTCTCTGTAACAATCCTTCTGCACCCCAGTCTCCAACCTCTGCTCTATGTGCAGATATTCTGCAGTACAATCTCCAACCTCTGCTCTCTGTAACAAAACTTCTACAACCCAGTCTCAAACATCTGCTCTCTGCAACGATCCTTCTTCTACCCATTCTCCAAACTCTGCTCTCTGTAACAGTCTTTTGTATCGCAGTCTCCAACATCTTCTCTTTGTAATGGTCCTTCTGCTCACCAATTGCCAACCTCTGGTTTCTGTAACAGTCGTTCTACACCTCAGACTCCAAACTCTGCTCTCTGTAAAAGTCCTTCTGCACCTCATTCTGAATCCTCTGCTTTCTGCAACGATCCTTCTGCATCTTAGGCTTCAACCAGTGCTCTCTGTAAAAGTTCTTCTGCACCTCAGTCTCCAGTGTCTGCTTTCTGCAACAGTCCTTCTGCACCCCAGTCTCAAACCTCTTCTCTCTGCAACAGTCCTTCTATACCCCAGTCTCCAACCTCTGCGCTCTGCAATGATCCTTCTGCCCAACAGTCTCCAACGTCTCATCTCTGCAACAGTCTTTCTGACCCCAGTCTCCAGCCTCTGCTCTCTGTAAGATCCTTCTGCACCCCAGGTTCCAAACTCTGCTCTCTGTGACATTCCTTCTGAACCCCAGTCTCCAGCCTCTGCTTTTTGTAACAGTACTTCTGTACCACAATCTCCAATCTCTGCTTACTGCAACATTTCCTCTGCACACCACTCTCAAAACTTTCCTCTCTGTAACTGTCTTTCTGACCCCAGTCTCCAACCTCTGCTCTCTGTAACGATCTTTCTGCACCTCAGTCTTCAACCTCAGCTCTCTGCAACGATCCTTCTGAACCTCAGTTTGCAACCTCTTCTCTCTGCAACGATCCTTGTGCACCCTGTTTCCAACCTCTGCTCTCAGTAACAGTCCTTCTACACCTCTACCTCCAACCTCTCCTCTCTATACAAATCCTTCTGCACCTCAGTCTCCAACGTCTGCTCTCTTTAACAGTCCTTTCGCACCTCAGTCTCCAACCGATGCTCTCTGTAACAGTCCTTCTGCACCACAGTCTCCAAAGTCTACTCTCTGCAACAGTCCTTCTTTACCCCAGTCTCCAACCTCTGCTCTCTGCAACACTCCTTCTGCAACCCAGTCTCAAACGTCTGCTCTCTGTAACAATCCTTCTTCACCTCACTCTCAAAACTCTGTACTCTGCAACGTTCCCTCTGCACCTAAGTCTCAAACCTCTACTCTCTGTAACAGTTCTTCTGCACCTCATTCTCCAACCTCTTTTCTCTGTAGGAACCTTCTCCAACCTAGTCTCCAAACTCTGCTCTCTGTAACAGTCCTTTTGAACACCAGTCTCCAGACTCTGCTCTCTGCACTGATCCTACTTCACACCAGTCTTCAACCTCTGCTCTCTGAAACAGTACTCCTAAACCCCAGTCTCCAACATTTGCTCTCTGCAACAGTCCTTCTGCAACTCAGTCTGAAAACTCTGCTCTCTGCAACAATCATTCTGCACCTCAGTCTCCTACCTCTGCTCTTTGTAAGACCATTCTGCATCCCAGTCTCCAAACTCTGCTCTCTATAACAGTCCTTCTAAACAACAGTTTTCAACCTCGGCTCTCTGTAACAGGCCTTCTGAAACCCAGTCTCCAACCTCTTCTCTCTGCAATGATTCTTCTCCACAACAGTCTCAAACCTCTGCTCTCGGTAAAAGTCCTTCTGCATCCTTGTCTCCAACCTCTGCTCTCCGTAAGATCCTTATGCACTCCATTCTCCAACCTCTCCTCTCTGTAACAATCCTTCTGCACCCCAGTCTCAAACAACTGCTCTCTGCAACAGTTTTTCTGCACCGCAGTCTGAAATCTATGCTCTCTGCAACGACCTTTCTGCACCCCAGTCTCCTACCTCTGCTCTCTTTAACAGTCCTTCTGCACCTCTTTATCCCAACTCTGCTCTTTTCAGATCCTTCTGCAACCCAGTCTTTAAACTCTGCACACTGTAACAGTCCTGCTGCACAAAAGTCTCCAACCTCAGCTCTCTGTAACAGTCGTTCTGCACCTCAGTCTCCAAACTCTGCTCTCTGTAACAGTCCTTCTTCACCTCACTCTCAAACCTCTACTCTCTATAACAGTCTTTCTGTACCTCAGTCTGAAAACTCTGCTCTCTGCATGATCCTTCTACACCCAGTCTCCAAAAACCGCTCTCTGTAAGAGTCCAACTACACCTCAGTAACCAAATTCTGCTTTTTGTAAGATCCTTCAGAAACCCAGTCTCCTAACACTGCTCTCTATAACAGTCCTTCTGCACCCCACTCTCCAACCTCTCCTCTCTGTAACAGGCCTTCTGCACCCCAGTCTCAAACCACTGCTCTCTGCAATGATCCTACTGAACCCTAGTCTCCAACCTCTGATCTCTGCAACAGTACTTCTGCACCTCAGTCTCCAACTTTTGCTCTCTGTAAGATCCTTCTGCACCCGTGTCTCCAAGCTCTGCTCCTTGCAATGATCCTTCTGAAACCCAGTCTCCAACCGCTTCTCGATGTAAAAGAAATTCTGCAACTCAGTCTCCAATCTCTGCTCTCTGCAACAGTCCTTCTGCACTGAAGACTCTAATTTCTGATTTCTGTATCAGTCCTTCTGCACCCCAGTCTCCAAATTCTGCTCTCTCTAAGAGTCCTTCTGCACATCAGTCTTCAAACTCTGCTCTCTGCAACAGTCCTTCTGCAACCCAGTCTCCAACCTCTGCTCTCTGCAACAGTCCTTCTGCACCTCAGTCTCCAAACTCTGCTCTAAGTAACAGGACTTCTGCACCTGAGTCTCAAACCGCTGCTCTCTGCAACAGTCCTTCTGCACTCCAATCTCCAACTTCTTCTCTCTGCAACAGTCCTTCTGCACTCCAGTCTCCAACCTCTGCTGTCTGCAACATTCCTTCTGCACCCCAGTCTCCAACCTCTGCTCTCTGCAGCAGTCCTTCTGCAACACAGCCTCCAATCTCTCCTCTCTGTAAGATTCTTCTGCACTCCAGTTTCCAAACTCTGCTCTCTGTAACATTCCGACTCAAACCCAGTCTTCAAACTCTGCTTTCTGCAAGTGTCCTGCAGCACTCCAGTCTCCAACCTCTGTCCTCTGCAACAGTCTTTCTGCACTCCAGTCTCCAAACTCTGCTTTCTGTATCAGTCCTTCTGAAGCCCAGTCTCAAAACTCTGTTATCTGTATCTATCCTTCTGCACCTCAGTCTCCAACCTGTTCTCTCTGTAACATTCCATCTGCACCCCAGTCTCCAAGCTCTGCTCTCTGTAACAGTTTTTCTATACTGCAGTCTCCAAATCCTAGTCTCTGTAACAGTCCTTCTGCACCTCAATTTCCAACCTCTACTTAGTGTAACAGTCCTTCTGCAACTCAGTCTCCAACCTCTGCTCTTTGTAACAGTCCCTCTGCAACTCAGTCTGAAACCTCTGCTCTCTGCACGATCCTTCTGCACCCCAGTCTTCAACCAATACTCTCTGCAACAGTCCTTCTGGACCCCAGTCTCCAACTTCTGCTCTCTGCAATGATCCTACTGCATCCCAGTCTCCAACCTCTGATCTCTGCAACAGTCTTTCTGCACCTCAGTCTCCAGCTTCTGCTCTCTGTAAGATTCTTCTGCACCCCTCTATCAAACCTCTGCTCTGTGTAACAGTCCTTCTGAACCAGAGTCTTTAACCTCTGCTCTCTGTAGCAGGACTTCCGCACCTTATTCTCTAAACTCTGCTCTCTACAACAGTCCTTCTGCACTCCATTTTCTAACCTCTGCTATCTACAACAGTCCTTCTGCACCCTAGTTACCAACATCTGCTCTCTGCAACAGACATTCTGCACCCCAGTCTTTAACATCTGCTCTCTGCAACACTCATTCTGCACCTCAGTCTGAAAACTCAGCTCTCTGCAACGTCCCTTCGGCACCCACGTCTCCTACCTCTGCTCTCTGTAACAGTCTTTCTGCACCTCAGTCTCCCAACTGTGCTCTCTGTTTTATCCTTCTGCAATCCAGTCGTTAAACTCTGCACTCTGTAATGTCCTTCTGCAAAACAGTCTCCAACCTCTTGTCTCTCTAACAGAACTTCTGCAACCCAGTTTCCAAACTCTGCTTTTTGTGATAGGCCTTCTGCACCCCAGGCTCCAACCTCTTCTCTCTGCAACGATTCTTCTCCACCCAAGTCTCCTACATCTACTCTCTGCAACAGTGCGTTTGCACCCCAGTCTCCAATCTCTGCTCTCTGTAAGATTCATTTCAACCCCAGTCTTCAACCTCTGCTTTCTGTAACAGTCTTTCAGCAACCCAGTCTCCAAAATCTCCTCTCTGTAACAGTCCTTATGCACCTCATTCTCCAAACTCTGCTCTCTGAAACAGTCATTCTGCACCCCAGTTTTATAACATCTGCTCTCTGCAACAGTCCTTCTGCACCCCAGTCTCCAAACTCTGTGATCTGCAACAGTCCTTCTGCACCCCTGTCTCCAAACTCTGCTCTCTGCAACGACATTTCTGCACCACAGTCTCCAATATCTGCTCTCTGCAACAGTCCTTCTTCACCTCAGTCTGAAAACTCTGCTCACTGTAACATTCCTTCTCCACCCCAGTCTCCAAACTCTGTCCTCTGCAACAGTCCTTCTGCTCCCCAGTCTCTGAGATCTGCTCTTTGTGACAGTCCTTCTGTACCAGAGTCTCCAACTTCTGCTCATTGTAACGGACCTTCTACACCCCAGTCTCCAAACTCTGCTTTGTGTATCAGTCTGTCTGAACCCCAGTCTCAAACCTCTGTTCTCTGTATCTATCCTTTTGCACCTCAGTCTCAACCTGTGCGCTATGTAAGAGTCCTTCTGCACACCAGTCTCCAACCTCTGCTCTCGGTAACAGTCCTATACAGCAGTCTCCAAACTCTGCTCTCCTTAATGGTCCTTCTGCACACCAATTTCCAAAATCTGCTCCCTGTAACAGTCCGACTGCACCTGAGTCTCCAAACTCTGCTCTCTGTAACAGTCCTTCTACACCTCAGTCTCCAACCTATGCTCTCTGTAACAGTCCTTCTGCACCTCAGTCTGAAAATTCGGCTCCCTGCACGATCCTTCTGCACCCCAGTCTCCAACCACTGCTCTCGGTAACAGTCCCCCTGCACCTCAGTCTCCAATCTCTGCTCTCTGTAAAATCATTCATCAACCCAGTCTCAAACCACTGCTCTCTATAACAGAATTTCTGCACCCAAGTCTACAAATTTTTCTCTCTACAATGATTCTTCTCCACACCAGTCTCAAACCTCTGCTCTCTGCAACAGTCCTTTTGCACCACAGTCGACAACCTCTGCTATCTGCAACAGTTCTTCTGCACCCAAGTCTCAAACATCTGCTCTCTGTAAACGTCCTTCTGCACCATAGTCTCCAACCTCTGCTCTCTGCAACAGTCATTCTAACTCCAGTCCAAACTCTGCTGTCTCCAACGATCCTTCTGGACCCCAGGCTTTAACGTGTGCTCTCTGCAACAGTCCTTCTGAACCACAGTCTCCAAACTCTGCTCTCTGTAACATTTTTCTGAACTCCAGTTTCCAAAATCTGCTCTCTCTAACATTCCTTCTCCACCGCAGTCTGCAACCTCTGCTTTCGTTGAGGGTCCTGCGGAACCCCAGTCTCCAACCTCTGCTCTCGGAAAGAGTCCTATACCACAGTCTCCAAACTCTGCTCTCCTTGAAGGTCCTTCTGCACCACAATTTCCAAACTCTGCTTCCTGTAAAAGTCCTTCTGCACATGAGTTTCCAAACTCTACTTTCTGTAACAGTCCTTCTACACCTCAGACTCCAAGCTATGCTCTCTGTAACAATCCTTCTGCAACAAAGTCTTCAACCTCTGCTCTCTGTAACAGTGCTTCTGCACACCGGACTCCAACCTCTGCTCTCATCAAAGATCCTTCCTCACCAAAGTCTCCAACCTCTGCACTCTGCAACAATCCTTCTATACCCAGTCTCCAACATCTGCTCTCTGCAACAGTCCTTCTGCACCTCAGTCTGAAAACTCTGCTCACTGTAACATTCCTTCTCCACCCCAGTCTCCAAACTCTGTCCTCTGCAACAGTCCTTCTGCTCCCCAGTCTCTGCGATCTGCTCTTTGTAACAGTCCTTCTGTACCAGAGTCTCCAACTTCTGCTCATTGTAACGGTCCTTCTACACCCCAGTCTCCAAACTCTGCTTTGTGTATCAGTCTGTCTGAACACCAGTCTCTAACCTCTGTTCTTTGTATCTATCCTTTTGTACCTCAGTCTTAACCTGTGCTCTATGTAAGAGTCCTTCTGCACACCAGTCTCCAACCTCTGCTCTCGGTAACAGTTCTATACAGCAGTCTCCAAACTCTGCTCTCCTCAACGGTCCTTCTGCAAACCAATTTCAAAAATCTGCTTCCTGTAACAGTCCTACTGCACCTGAGTCTCCAAACTCTGCTTTCTGTAACAGTCCTTCTACACCTCAGTCTCCAACCTATGCTCTCTGTAACAGTCCTTCTGCACCTCAGTCTAAAAATTCGGCTCTCTGCACGATCCTTATGCACCCCAGTCTCCAACCACTGCTCTCGGTAACAGTCCCCCTGCACCTCAGTCTCCAATCTCTGCTCTCTGTAAGATCATTCATCAACCCAGTCTCAAACCACTGCTCTCTGTAACAGACCTTCTGCACCCAAGTCTACAAATTCTTCTCTCTACAACGATTCTTCTCCACACCAGTCTCAAACCTCTGCTTTCTGCTACAGTTCTTTTGCACCACAGTCGACAACCTCTGCTCTCTGCAACAGTTCTTCTGCACCCAAGTCTCCAACCTATGCTCTCTGTAAACGTCCTTCTGCACCGCAGTCTCCAACCTATGCTCTCCGCAACAGTCATTCTAACTCCAGTCCAAACTCTGCTGTCTCCAATGATCCTTCTGGACCCCAGGCTCCAATGTCTGCTCTCTGCAACAGTTTTTCTGAACCACAGTCTCCAAACTCTGCTCTCTGTAACATCTTTCTGCACTCCAGTTTCCAAAATCTGCTCTCTCTAACATTCCTTCTCCACCGCAGTCTGCAACCTCTACTTTCTTTCAGGGTCCTGCGGAACCCAAGTCTTCAACCTCTGCTCTCGAAAAGAGTCCTATACAGCAGTCTCCAAACTCTGCTCTCCTTAAAGGTCCTTCTGCACCACAATTTCCAAACTCTGCTTCCTGTAACAGTCTTTCTGCACATGAGTTTCTAAACTCTGCTTTCTGTAACAGTCCTTCTACACCTCAGACTCCAACCTATGCTCTCTGTAACAATCCTTCTGCACCAAAGTCTTCAAACTCTGCTCTCTGTAACAATCCTTCTAAACTCCTGTCTGCAACGTCTGCTCTCAGTAATATTCTTCTGAAACCCAGTCTCCAAACTCTGCTCTCTGTAACAGTGCTTCTGCACACCGGTCTCCAACCTCTGCTCTCATCAAAGATCCTTTCTCACCAAAGTCTCCAACCTCTGCACTCTGCAACAATTCTTCTCTACCCAGTCTCCAACATCTGCTCTCTGCAACAGTCCTTCTGCACCTCAGTCGGAAAACTCTGCTCACTTCAACGACCCTCCTTAACCCTAGTCTTTATCCTCTGCTCTCTGCAACAGTCCTTCTGCCTCCCACTCTTCAATATCTGCTCTCTGCAATGATCCTTCTGCACCTCAGTCTCCTAATCTGATATTTGTAAGACCCTTCTGCAACCCAGTCTCCAGACTCTGCTCTTGGCAACAGTGCTTCTACACCCTAGCCTCGAACCTCTGCTCTCTGTAAGATCCTTATGCACTCCAGTCTCTAACCTCTGCTCTCTGTAACAATCCTTCTGCACCCCAGTCTCCAGCATCTGCTCTCTGCAACAGTTCTTCTGCACCTCAGTCTGAAAACTCTGCTCTCTGCAACGACCGTTCTGCATCCCAGTCTCCTAACTCTACTCTCTGTAACAGTCCTTCTGCACCTCAGTATCCCAACTCTGCTCTCTTTAACATCCTTCAGCAACCCATTCTCCCACCTCTGCTCTCTGTAACAGGCCTTCTGAACCCCAGTCTCCAACCTCTTCTCTCTTCAATGATTCTTCTCCACTCCAGTCTCCAACATCTGCTCTCTGCAACAGTCCTTTTGCACCCCAGTCTCCAAACTCTGCTATCTCTAAAAGTCCTTCTGCACCTCAGTCTCCAACCTCTGCTCTCTGTAACATTCCTTCTTCACCCCAGTCTCCAAACTCTGCTATCTGCAATGCTTCTTCTGGACCCCAGTTTCCAACATCTGCTCTCTTCAACAGTCCTTCTGCACCACAGTCTCCAACTTCTGCTCTTTGTAAGATTCTTGTGCACTCCAGATTCCATACTCTGTACTCTGTAACATTCCTTCTCCACCCCAGTCTCCAAACTCTGTCCTCTGCAACAGTCCTTCTGCTTCCAGTCTCCGACATCTGGTCCTTCTGTACCGCAGTCTCCAACCTCTGCTCTTTGTAACGGTCCTTGTACACTCCAGTCTCCAACCTCTGCTCTCTGTATCAGTTTGTCTGAACCGCAGTCTCCAACTGCTGTTCTCTGTATCTATCCTTCTGCACCTCAGTCTCCAAACTCTTTTCTCTGCAACGGTCCTTCTGGACCTCAGTCTCCAACGTCTACTCTCTGTAACAATCCTTCTTCACTTCAGTCTCCAACCTCTGCTCTCAGAAGTATCCTTCTAAACCCAGTCTCCAAACTCTACTCTCTGCAACAATCCTTCTGCACACCAGTCTCCAACCTCTGCTCTCTGAAACGATTTTTCTTAACCCCAGTCTCCAATGTCTGCTCTAAGCAACAGTCCTTCTGCACCCCAGTCTCCAATATCTGCTCTCTGCAACAGTCATTCTGCACGTCAGTGAAAAAAATCTGCTGTATGCAACGAACTTTTTGCACCTCAGTCTCCCAACTCTGCTTTCTGTAAGATCCTTCTGCAACCCAGTTTTTAAACTCTGCACTCGGTAATCCTCCTTCTGCACAAAAGTCTCCAACCTCTGCTCTCTGCAACAGGACTTCTGCAACACAGTCTCCAACCACTGCTCTCTGTAACAGGCCTTCTGCACCCCAGTCTCCAAACACTTCTCTCTGCAAGGATTCTTCTTCACACCAGTCTCCAAACTCTGCTCTCTGCAACAGTCCTCTTGCACCACAGTCTCCAAAATCGGCTCTCTGTAATATCCATCTGAACCCCAGTCTCCAAACTCTGCTCTCTGTAACAGTTTTTCTGCACAACATTCTCCAACCTTTGCTCTCTGCAACAGTCTTTCTGAACCCCACTCTCCAACCTCTGCTCTCTGCAACAGTCCGTCTGCACCCCAGTCACCAACATCTGCTCTCTGCAACAGTCCTTCTACACCCCAGTCTCCAACTCTGTTTCTGCAATGATCTTTCTGAACCCCAGTCACCAACATCTGCTCTCTGCAACAGTCTTTCTGCACCCCAGTCTCCAACCTGTGCTCTCCGCAACAGTCCTTCTACACCCCAGTGTCCAGTCTCTGCTCTCTGCAACAGTCCCTCTGCAACACAGTCTCCAACCTCTACTCTCTGTAACACTCCATCTGCACCTCAGTCTTCAACCTCTGCTCTTTGCAACGGTCCTTCTGCACCTCAGTCTCCAAAAACTACTCTCTGTAAATGTACTTATGAACCCCTTCTCTAAAGTCTGCTCTCCTTAATAGGCCTTCTGCACCCCAGTCTCCAACCTCTGTTCTCTATAACAATCTTTCTGCACCCCAGTCTCAAAATTTTGCTCTCTACAACGATCCTTCTGCACCCCACTTCCCAAACTCTGCTCTTTGCAACAGTCCTTTTGCACCCCAGTCTACAACATGTGCTCTCTGCAAAAGTCCTTCTGCACCTCAGTCTGAAAACTCTGTTCTCTACAACGATCTTTCTGCACCCCAGTTTCCAACCTCTGCTCTCTGTAACAGTCCTGCTGCACATCGGTCTACAACTCTGCTCTCTGTAAGATCCTTGTGCAACCTTCTCTAAAAACTCTGCTCTCTGTAGGAGTTTTACTGCACCCCAGTCTCCAACCTCTGCTCTTTGCAACGATTCTTCTGCACCTCAGTCTCGAAAATTTACCCTCTGCAACAGTCCTTCTGCACCCCAGTCTAAATCCTCTGCTGTCTGCAACGATCTTTCTCTACACCAGTTTCCAACGTCTGCTCTCTGCAACAGTCTTTCTGCACCACAGTCTCCAACCTCTGCTCTCTGCAACGATCCCTCTGCACCGCAGTCATAAAATTCTGCTCTCTACAACAATCCTTTTGCACCCCAGTTTCCAACCTCTGCTCTCTGCGAAAGTCCTTCTGCACCCCAGTCTTCAACATCTTCTCCCTGCAACAGTCTTTCTGCACCTCAGTCTGACAACTCTGCTTTCTGCAACGATCATTTTGCACCCCAGCCTCCAACCTCTTTTCTCTAAAACAGTTATTCTGCACCCCTGTATTTAAACTCTACTCTCTGTAACAGTCCTTCTGTACTGCAGTCTCCAACCTTTGTTCTTTGTAAGGATACTTATACACCCCAGTATGCAACCTCTGCTTTCTGTATCCGCCGTTTTCCACCACAGTCTCCAAACTCTGCCCGCTGTAACAGTCCTTCCGAAACTCAGTCTGCAAACTCTTCTCTCTGCAACAGTACTTCTACACTCCAGTATTTTTCCTCTGCTCTCTCCAACAGTCCTTTTGCAACACAGACTCCAACATCTGCTCTATAAAACAGTTCTTCTCCACCCCAGTCTCCAACCTCTGCTCTCTGTAAAAGTCCTTCTGTACTGCAGTCTCCAAAATCTGCTCTCTTTAAGATCGTTCTGCAACCCAGTCTGTAAAATATGACCTCTGTAACAGAGCTTCTGCATCTCTTTTCCAACCTCGGTTCTCTGTAACACTCCACCTATAGTGCAGTCTCCAAAATCTGCTCTCTGTAACGGTCCTTCTGCACCCCAGTCTCCAACCTCTGCTTTCTGTATCAGTACTTCTGCACCCCAGTCACCAACCAATGCTCTCAGTAACAGTCCTTTTCCACTTCAGTCTCTAAACTCTGCTCTCTGCTACAGTCCTCCTGCACCAAAGTCTCAAAACTCTACTCCCTGCAACACTCCGTCTGCACCTCAGTCTCTAAACTCTGCTCTCTGTAACAGTCCTTCTGTACTGCAGTCTCGAAACTCTGCTCTCTCTAATGGTCTTTCTGAACCCCAGTCTCCAACGTCAGCTTTCTTTATCAGTTTTTCTGCACCCCACTCTCTAACCTCTGCTCTCAGTAACAGTCCTTCTGCACTCCAGTCTCCTACTTCTGCTCTCTGAAACATTTCTTCTGCACAACAGTCTCCATCTATGCTCTTTGTAACTATCCTTCTGAACCCCAGTCTCCACCCACTGATCTCCGTAAAAATCTTTCTGGACCTCAGTCTCCAATCGCTGCTCTCTGTATCAGTCCTTCTGTACTGCAGTCTCAAAACTCTGCTCTCTGTAATAGTCTTTCTGAACACCAGACTCCAACGTCAGCTTTCTGTATCAGTTCTTCTGCACTGCAGTCTCCAAACTCTGCTTTCTGTAACAGTCCTTCTGCAACTCAGTCTCCAAACTCTGCTCTCTGTAAAAGTCCTTCTGCACCTCAGTCTGAAAACTATGTTCTTTGCAATGATCCTTCTGCAACCCTGTCTCCAAAACCTGCTTTCTGTATCAGTACTTCTGCACCCCATTCTCCAAACTCTGCTCTCTGTAACAGGCCTTTTGCACCCCATTCTCCAACCTCTGCTCTCTGTAACAGTGCTTCTGCACCTCAGTCTACAAACTCTGCTCTCTGCAACAGTCCTTCTGCACCAAACCTCCAACCTCTGCCTCTGTAACATGCCTACTGTAACCCAGTCTCCAAACTCTGCTTCCTGCAACAGTCCTTCTTCACCCCAATCTCCAACCTGTGCTCTCCGCAACAGTCCTTCTACACCCCAGTGTCCAGCCTCTGCTCTCTGCAACAGTCCCTCTGAAACTGAGTTTCCAACCTCTGCTCTCTGTAACAATCCTTCTGCACCTCAGTCTTCAACCTCTGCTCTCTGCAATGGTCTTTCTGCACCTCAGTCTCCAAAAACTACTCTCTGTAAATGTACTTCTGAATCCCTTCTCCAAACTCTGCTCTTTGTAATAGGCCTTCTGCACCCGTCTTCAATCTCTGTTCTCTATAAAAATCCTTTTGCACTCCAGTCTCAAAATTTTGCTCTCTACAACGATCCTTCTGCACCCCAGTCCCTAAACTCTGCTCTCTGCAACAGGCCTTCTGCACCCCATTCTCCAACATGTGCTCTCTGCAAAAGTCTTTCTGCACCTCAGTCTGAAAACTCTGTTCTCTGCAACGATCCTTCTGCACCCCAGTCTCTAACCTCTGCTCGCTGTAACATTCCTACTGCTCATCGGTCTACAACTCTGCTCTTTGTAAGATTCTTGTGCAACCTTGTCTGAAAACTCAGCTCTCTATAGGAGTTCTACTGCACCCCAGTCTCCAACCTCTGCTCTCTGCAATGATCCTTCTGCACCTCAGTCTCGAAACTCTACTCTCTGTAACAGTCCTTCTGCACCCCAGTCTTAAAACTCTGCTGTCTGCAACGATCTTTCTGTGCACCAGTTTCCAACGTCTGCTCTCTGAAACCGTCCTTCTGCACCCCAGTCTCCAACCTCTGCTCTCTGCAACAATCCCTGTGAACCCAAGTATCCAATATCTGCTCTATGCAACAGTCCTTCTGCACCCCTGTCTGAAACCTCTGCTCTCTGCAACAGTCCTTCTGCACCTCAGTCTGAAAACGCTGTTCTCTGCAATGATCCTTCTGCACCCCAGTCTCCAAACTCTGCTCTCTGTAACACTGCTGTTGCACCTGAGTCTCGAAACTCTGCTCTCTGTAAGATCCTTCTGCAACCCTGTCTCCAAACTCTGCTTTATGTAACAGTCTTATTGAACCCCAGTCTCCAAACTCTGCTCTTTGCAAGAGTCCTTCTAAAACCCAATCTCCAAACTCTGCTTACTGCAACAGTCCTTCTGCACCCCAGTCTCCAACTTCTGTTCTCTTTAACTATCCTTCTTCACCTCAGTTACCAAACTCTGATCTCTGAAATTGTCCTTCTGCACCACAGTCTCCAACCTCTGCTCTCTGTAACAATCCCTCTGAACCCCAGTCTAAGAACTCTGCTATCTACAACAATCCTTTTGCACCCCAGTTTCCAATCTCTGCTCTCTACAAAAGTTTTTCTGCACCCCAGTCTCTAACATCTGCTCCCTGCAACAGTCTTTCTGCACCTCTGTCTGACAACTCTGCTCTCTGCAACGATCATTTTGCACCCCAGACTTCAAACTCTGCTTTATGTAACAGTCTTTAGGCACCTCAGTCTCCAACCTCTGATTTCTGTAAGATCCGTCTGCACCCCAGTTTCCAAACTCTGCTCTCTGTAATATTCCTTCTGCTCCCCAGTCTCCAACCTCTGCTCTCTGAAACAGTCCTTTTGCTCCACAGTCTCCAACCTCTGCTCTCTGTAACAGTCCTTCTGTCCTGCAGTCTCCAACCTATTCTCTCTGTATTGGTTCTTTGCACCCCAGTCTCCAAACTCTGATCTCTGTAACAATCTTTCTTAACCCCAGTCTCCAACCTCTGCAGTCTGCAACGATCCTTTTGCACCCCGTCCCCAACCTCTGCTCTCTGCAAAAGTCCTTCTGTACCCCAGTCTCCAACATCTGCTTTCAGAAACAGTCCTTCTGAACCTAAGTCTGAAAACTCTGCTCCCTGCAATGATCCTTGTGAACCCCAGTCTCCAAACTCTGCTTTTTGTAACTGTCCTACTGAACCTCATTCTCCAAAATCTACTCTATGTAACAGTGCTTCTGAACCCCAGCCTCCAACCTCTGATCTCTGTAAGATCCTTCTGCACCCAAGTTTCCAAATCTGCTCTCTGTAACATTATTTATCCTCCCCAGACTCCAACCTCTGCTCTCAGTAACAGTCCTTCTGCTCCCCATTCTCCAACCTCTGCTCTCTGTAACAGTCCTTCTTTACCTCAGTCCCTGTCACGACCCCCTTGCCCGCAAGGAAGACGCGACTCAGGAATCTTCTTTAAGCAGTTTATTCAGGCCCTTGACATTCTTCTAATAATTCTTCTAATCCCCCTCGGATGCCCCTCCCAGCCTTAATAAAGCACCGCGAACCCCAATGCGAAGCTGCCACGTGGACCCTTCTCACAGGGTGCAAGAAAACAAAACGCCAACTCTCTCTGATAAGGAGTTGAGAATACACCAACTCTCTCTGATATGGAGTTGTCCTTTACAGACCACAGCGGAGCCAGCGCCATCATGTAATGGCTCACCACAAGTCCCCAACCTCTGCTCTCTGTAACGGTTGTTCTGCACCCCAGTCTTAAAACTCTCCTTTCTGTATCATTCCTTCTACACCACAGTTTCCATCCTCTGCTCCCTGCAACATTCCTTCTGCACCTGAGTCTCCATCCTCTGCTCTCTGCAACAGTTCTTCTGCACCCCAGTCTCCAACCTCTGCTCTCTGCAACAGTTCGTCTGCACCCCAGTATCCAAGGTCTGCACTCTGAAACAGTCCTTATCCACACCAGTCTCCAACCTCTGCTCTCTGTAACAGTCCTGCTGTAGCGCAGTCTCCAAAATTTGCACTCTGTAAGGGTTCTTCTGCTCCCCAGTCTTCAAACTCTGCTTTCTGTATCAGTCCTTCTGCACCAAAGTCTCAAACCTCTGTATCTGCAACAATCCTTCTACATCGCAGTCTCCAAACTCTGCTATCTGTAACACTCCTTCTGAACATCAGGCTCCAACCTCTGCTCTCTGTAACAATCTTTCTGCAACTCAGTCTCAAACTCTGCTCTCTACAATGGCGCTTCTGCACCTCAGACTCTAAACTCTACTCTCTGTAACAGTCCTTCTGAAGCTCAGTCTCCAATATCTGCTCTCTCTAAGATATTTCTGCAACCCAGTCTTTAAACTCTGCCCTCTGTAACAGTCCTTCTGCACCCCTTCTCCAACCTCTGTTCTCTGTAACATTCCTTTTGGATGCTGGTCTCAAACCTCTGCTCGCTACAACGATCCTTGTGCACCCCAGTCTCCATCCTCTGCTCTCTATAACAGTCTTTCTGCACCCAAGTCTCCAATATCTGCTCTTTGCAACAGTCCGTCTGCACCTCAGTCTGAAAACTCTGTTCTCTGCAACGATCATTCTGAACCCCATTCTCCAACCTCTGTTATCTGTAACAGTCCTGCTGTACCACAGTCTCTAAGCTCTGCTCTCTGTAAGAGCCTTTGGCAACCCTGTCTCCAAACTCTGCTGTCTGTAACAGTCCTTCTGAACCCCAGTCTCCAACCTCTGCTCTCTGTAACAGGCCTTTTGCACCCCATTCTCCAACCTCTACTCTCTGCAACAGTCTTTCAGCACCCGAGTCTCCAAACTCTGCTTTCTGTACTAGTCCATCTGCACCCCAATCTCAAACCTCTGCTCTCTGTAACAGTACTTTTGCATCTCAGTCAACAAACTCTGCTCTCTTCAACAGTCCTTCTGCAACCCAGTCTCCAACATCTGCTCTCCGCAACAGTCCTTCTGCACTCCAGTCTCCAACCTCTGCTCTCTGCAACAGTCCTTCTGCACCCGAGTATCCAACATGTGCTCTCTGCAAACGTCCTTCTGCACCTCAGTCTGAAAACTCTGTTCTCTGCAACGATCCTTCTGCACCCTTGTCACCAACCTCTGCTCTCTGTAACAGTCCTTCTTCACCTTGGTCGACAACCTCTGCTCTCTGTAAGATTCTTGTGCAACCTTGTTTAAAAACTCTTCTCTCTGTAACAGTTCTTCTGCACCCTAGTCTATGAACTCTGCTCTCTGTAACAGGCCTTTTGCATGCCAATCTCAAACCTCTACTCTCTGTAACAGTCCTTTTGCACCTCAGTCTCCAACCTCTGCTCTCTGCAACAGTCCTTTTGCACCTCAGTCTCCAATCTCTGCTCAAAGCAACAATTCATCTGCACCTCAGCATCCAAACTCTACTCTTTGTAACAGTCCTTCTGCTCCCCAGTCTTTAACCTCTGCTGTCTGCAACGATTCTTTTCACCACAGTCTGCAACATCTGCTCTCTGCAAAAAACCTTCTTCACCCCAGTCTCCAACCTCTGCTCTCTGCAACGATCCTTCTGCACCCTAGTCTCCAACATCTGCTCTATGCAACAGGCCTTCTGCACCCCTGTCTTCAAACTTTGCTCTATGTAATATCTTTCTGGACCACAGTTTCAAAACTCTACTCCCAGTAACATTCCATCTCTACCCCAGTCTCCAACCTCTGCTTTCTGCAATGGTACTGCTGCACATGAGTCTCCAAACTCTTCTCTATAACAGTCCTTCTGCACCTCAGTCTCCAAACTCTGCTCTCTGCAACTGTACTTCTGCACCCCTGTCTCCAAACTCTGCTCTCTGTAAGATCCTTCTGCACCCTAGTCTCCAAACTCTGCTCTCTGTAACAGGCCTTCTGCACCCCAGTCTCCAACCTCTGCTATCTGCAACAGTCCTTCTGAACCACAGTTTCCAACATCTGCTCTCTGGAACAGTCTTTCTGTACCCTAGTTTCCA